>NW_018127953.1:203892-208902 GCF_001952655.1 Monopterus albus
AATTCTCAGTTCTTTTGACCAGGAACTAAACTGCCGGAAGATGGAAAAAGTCCCAGAACCATAACAAGCCTATACATTATATCACTTTGGGCCCATACTACTCAGGGACGCCAAACCGTGACTTCTCTGGTGCCAGCTTTGCAGCTGACCATTGCAGTTGTCAAAGCATGAAGAAAATCAATGTGTGATTGTCTGTTGATTGTGTGGTGTGTTTCTAAGATATTCTGACATGACATCTAGTGACATGTTATGTTTTTAAGCATAAGAAAATATTATGATTATGATTATGATTAAACATGTCATAATAATAATAATAAACATTCTGTCTCCTAACAGAAATCAACTTTCTATCTAGTTATCCTTGAACATAAACAACCTGGAGTAGCCCATGGGAATGACTAAGCATTTAACAGCCTGAGCTAGACATCCTGTCTACACTAAACAAGTATCTAACCAATTTCTATCTGACTAAAAAAATACCTAACATTAGTTAATCAAATAGTAATTTCCATTGTTGTCATATTTGTGAAGCTACTCCCCTAAGGTCAGATACACAAGTTAGTATGAAAAAACAAGCAGTGGCATAGGTCTCCAGCAAATTAATGTAAGTCTATGTAAAGTAAGTGACAAAAACAAGGATATTTATGTGTGTATTCATTCAGTATAATAAGTATTCAGCACTCCTTCGATAACTAGCTAGCTGCAATGACAACTCCCTTGGTGGGAGGAAGAAGATAACATACAGGTGAGAGGCCACTCAAGTTAATGGAGCTACACGCACACACAGAGTACGAAGAAACACTCACATGCAACTCAGCAAGAGAGGTTTACGTTCTTCAGCTTGCAGCATGGTGCTCCCCTGTAAGGATAACCTGCTAGTTATTGCTACTATTCATACACACACACACACACACACACATACTTGTACTTCTATTTTTATAAGGACACTCATTGACCTAATGCATTCCCTAACCCCTTACTCTATCCATAACCATCAAAACTAAATGCCTAACACCAAACCCTAAGTCTAACACTAAACCTAATTCTAACCTGAACCCTAAAACCAAGTCTTAACCCTCAAAAAGGTGTTTCACAAAGTAAGGACCAGGCAAACTGGCCTCACTTTCCACAAATGCCCTGTCGGACACTAGCTTTCAATTGTTAGAAATTAACCCAATTCTTTTGTTGGAAGCACAAGAAGTGATGACAGGAGAGGACTGTTTAAAATCAGCAGAAAGTTTACTGAATGTCTGATCATAGGTAGGCCTTACATCGCTGGGATCAGAGAGATAGAGCTCCCGCCAGCGTTCCATCCACTGACCCCGAATTAAGTTCTTACAATACATTTTATGTTCTTGTGCTGCTCCGCCCTGGACAGAGGTGCAACCTTCAATAGTTTGTAATCCTATTGGTCATTTGGTGTGAGCCGGGGCTCGCACTTCCATGTTGAAATATGGTAAATCTAGCTGTGTGTGTGTGTGTGTGTGTGTGTGTGTGTGTGTGTGTCTCTTAGGTGGTGAACCCCCGGCCTCTGCAGGACATCCCAAGACAAAGCAAAGCTTGGGATATGCTAAGTGGGTTGAGGTGTGAGTGTAAAACAGGCCTTTGCTATAATGTAAATTGTTCTGTCTGGTCACAAAGAGATGTAGACATCTAGTCTCTACACAGAACTTACAGCATTCAAAGTGGGCAGATTCTACTTGATTCTCATCAATACAATTGTAAGATATATAAGCAAGGAAAATAAACGTATTAAGAATAACCAAAGCTCAGTAGTTCTGGACAATCATCAATACAGCTGTAATATGCATAAACAAGTAAGATAAAGTTATGAAAAGTAACTAAAGGGAACTAAAGGTATGAGAAGTAACTAAAGCTTATAAAGTAACTAGAGTCTATAAGACTCAAATCTTACACAATCAATCAAAAATAAAAAAATAAAAAAATATTGGTCCTTACTATGTAGCAAGTACAAGAACACACACACACACATATATAAGCTGTTCTGATATGCATCTGTGTTGTTCACAGGCATGTGTGCGTAAACCTGTAAGCACTGCACAGTACAAAGCGTGCCAACTAAAGTGTGACCACACGCATGCACATACAAACTGCACGGTTCAGCCTGTTGAAATGACCATGGGCAGTGGGTATTCCTCTAGAAGAGCATGTGTACTCCACAACACTAATTATTGCATTTCATTTCTGTGATATTTGTATGGTTATGCCTCCTTTGTGTCATACATGTCTCCCCTTTTCTCATTCCTGTGGCCAATCGCAGACAAGTGGAATCACATTTACGAGTGTGGTTACCAGGCAACGAGGAGAGAGAGAGAGAGTGAGTCTGTGAGAAACAGAGGGAAGTGGTGGCAGAGAAAAAATAGCCATGTTGTTGCCAAGAGGAAAGGAGCAATCTGAGTAAGATGGTTTAATTGCCTTTCACAGACAGCATGCCATTCACAGTCAACTGGAGACACATTTGATCTGATGCAGTTGAACCAAAGTGGTTGAACTGGGGTTTTGTGCTAAACATGACTGGGGTAGCATGAGGATTAGGCAACTAGGCCTACTAAACTGTTTGAACACTGACATCTCTGTTCTCAGCTGAGCAACACATTGCTAGCTGTTAAAGTGTTAAACTGATGGCTTTCTGTCATTCAGACATAGGGAACTTACATTCCTCAGGAATTAGTTCAGGCATACAAATGAAAATGAATAAGATGACGGACCATCTACAAAGCAACTCCAGAAAGAGATACTGCAGTGTTGCACCGTAACGTGTTACTAGTAACATGTTACTGTAATAATATAACTTTCTTCAGTAATGAGTAGTGTAATAATATTACAGTTACTCCCTCCAAAAACAACTCGTTAAAATATTTCTTTTGCTGTCACCATGGCAAAAATTGATTTGAAGTCCAGCATTTAATATTCCTAGTCATCGTGCGTGTACATCACTACATGCCACTATTAGCATGACCATAAGCAGTATGCTGGATTGGAAAATGGAAGTGCCTATGCCCTGTAGCCCTTCAGTGGCTAAACAACCAAAGCTGGATTTTAATCATCAACAGCAGGCTACACCAAGCAACAAAGAACTAATGAAGCTTGTAGCTCCTAACCCAACCCTAAGCTACACATAGGCACACTCATGCTGGTGTATTCAGTGGTCAACAAGTAGCACAGTGGAACTAGAAAATTGCATTTTCTGAAGAAAATGTGTATGCGGATGCTGAGGGCTGAAAAATCGCCCTAAAAATGCTGAACATTTTGACACCTGAATGCTTTTGCTAGCTGAAGGTATACTGAAGTTGGAATTTCCCCATTTATTTGAATGGGGTAAGATTTTCAAAATAAAGCTAAATATTTCAAAAGTATGAAGTTTAGAAAAATTCTGAAGAGAAGCATGAATGTCCTTGAAGAGCTGAACATTTTGATAGTTGAAATTATGCTGAAGTAGAATTTTCCCATTCATTTGAATGGGGCAAGATTTTCAAAATAAAGCTAAATATTTCAAAAGTATGAAGTTTAGAAAAATTCTGAAGAGAAGCATGAATGTCCTTGAAGAGCTGAACATTTTGATACCCAAATCGTAGCCTGACAGCTTGTTAAAATCTTGGGTGTTGCCTAATGGTTATGGTGTGTACCGGAACATATAACTGCAGTATACGTGGCTTGATTTCTGACTGGACAAAATATACCCCTCTCTCTTTTTTCTCTTTGTTCCGTGTTCTAAATGTCAAAATATAACAGAAAATTTCAATAAAAAAAAAAAATCTTGTCTGTTACACCTGTTATTAATATAGGAGATAGCATGTTGTGTGTGTGTGTAGGCTTTTGAGATGGGCTGAGAAATGAGTAATGGTGTAACAAATTACTTCACATTATATATAATCACTACTTGACCAGCACAAGCTAATTTTTGCTTTATTTCTTTCTTCTTTCTTTCCCACCCTCACTTGTGCTTTGTATGTAGGCCATGGCTGAGAGGCCTGTTGTTGTGGAGCGCTACAAAAACAACATTATTGTCTTTAATTAGGCCCCAGCCACAGTGTGCATCTACTTCCCTCCCTCTAGCCCCGCATCCCCTTTTGCTCTCTTTCTTTCTCTCATCTCCTTTCTCTGTGGAGCTTTTCTGTTACTCATTCAACTCATCAATACTTCCTCTACCCTCATCACTCACCCCAAAAGCTGTTCTCCTCTTTTCCCCTCTTATTTCCCAACAGGTTTCCCCCAACAAATGGTCTCCCATCATTTCCATTCCTCCTTTACCCTCCTCCTTGCCTCCATCTCTCTGTCTCTGGCAGCTCTCTAAGGACATTTCCTGATGTCACAGTACAGTATTGTCCCAGAGGTCAACAACACAAGACATGCTCTGTTACGCATACACACACACACACACACACATACACACACTCAGTAAGCATGGGAAACTGAGCTTAGTGAGTCTTGCTGTTCCAATGCTAAGTCCTGTTTAACGAGACAAGAGGCTGGAGCGGGGAGGGCCCATGATATCTTTCCTAAATGTGCTGAGCATCAAGTGAAAAAAAACATTTAGTGCTTTCAGTAGGTTTTCTTGGGTTTTAGCAATATTTAGTAACTCTTACTATGGTCATCAAAATATTGAAGCAGCACTGACAGCATTAGGGATAACTGGGTGTATTGGTGTGTGTGTGTGCTCAGATAGCGAGAGTTAACTGTTAATCTGGTCATGATCCTGCCCCGCTGGCTTCTGGTTCCCTGCTTTTACTCTGTAGGATATGGTTCTTGTTACCATGCTAACTCTGAGAGACGAGACAGTCCAAGTAACTTCAAAACAGTGCTGATTTATTCAAAGGATCACAGGTAAAATTAACATTACACGCTCAGGTATCTTGCACCTCCAACCTGCACGCAGGCAGATGTAAGATGAAAGACCCTGAACCCACCAGGCCTATACATTATATCCCCTCGGTTGGGCTAGCCCCATACTACACAGGAACGTCAACCGAGACGTCTCTGTTACCAGCT
>NW_018127953.1:209043-211811 GCF_001952655.1 Monopterus albus
AATAATATTAAACACCCTGTCTGCTGACAGTCATCAACTCTTCTCTCTAGTTATCCTTGACCAGATGTACCCTGTAGAAACTCATAATCATGCCTAAGCATTTAACAGTCTAACCAGACATCCTATCTCCACTAAACATTTCTAATACATAAAGTATCTATCCAATTTCTATCTGACTAAAAATACCTAACAACTCTGAATATACTTCCAGTCCCCAGCTCACCCTGACTCTCAGACACTTTACCTCATCACTCTAAAGTGCCTTCACCTGCTGTTTAATCACTCACCTCAGTATATAGCAGCTCCTCACCTTGTGGGATTGTTGTTTGCCTAGCCTAGACTCTCCAGCGTTTATTCCAGTGCCTGTCATACTGAGAACGAGACCTTGCCTGATTCTGACTAACGATTTTTGCCTTGGCCCTATTGTTGGACCGCTACGCCTGTTATTGACACCTAGTGATGGCCGATGAGGCTTTGTTGAAGCTTCGACTCAGTATTCACACAAATGGTTCATTACTCGAGGCATCAATGACGCAGTGCTCGAGTAGGACATCTAGTGGTCAAGAAATTGAAGCGCAATCAAGTCGTGTCATTGGTTCATGGACTGTTTGGGATTTGATTCGCCATGCACATTCGTGTTCGACTACACTACATGGTTGTATGGCTTCAAGCTGACACAATAAAATATAAAATAAACATGGACACATGTTGAAGACCATGTTTCTTATGTGGCACGTCTGATTGTAACCCTATATGCTCCTGACTTATATTTTGTGTTAAGAAAAGATTTAAATGGTGGCACTACATTCATGATGTGGTCTACAGATTCAGACAAATGTCATTTTCACATGGGACTGGTGCAAATACAGATTATAGTCTGAACTTCAACAAAGTTTATTTTGGGGTTCATTGGTAAAGAGGTTCATGGGTATATGGGTAAGGAGGGTGTGCTTGAAGAACAGGGCAGTGGGTGTGCTTGTGTAACTGTTTGAGTTTTTATTGAGAAATAACAGTAAATCCACAGTTTTCAGACACAAGTGGTTTCTCTTTTTACAGACAATTTCCCCAGCCTCGGAAAAAAACCGTTCACATGACACAGATGAGGCTGGGGTACACAGGAAATGCTTGGATAATTCATAGAGGTTTGGGTAACTACGTATATATGCAATATATCTATATCTATATAGATATTTATATATCTTATCTATATATTTAATATATCTATATCTTATCTATAGCTAACATTATTTAGGACTATCTATGTAACTATATCTAGTGTTATCTAACTATGTAACTAACTAACTATTTTATCTATTTCTCTATGTATCTTACTATCTAGCTATCTATTGATCTATCTCTCTATCTACAGTGATTCTCCACTAAATACACAATCTGCTACAACACTACTAACTCTCAAAGCAACTAACGGCAACAACAGCAACAAACCAACCTGCTCTGCAAAGACAGATTCAAATGAACACCACTAAACAGGGATAACCTGTTTCTGAACACACTCGATCCAAAGTGATTCACATAACAAACCGAACCAATCAGCTGATTCACCTGACGTCCGACGAACCCAACTGCTTCGGACGTCACTCAAGTGATTCAAACGTCAGTAGTCACGTGACCAAAACACGCCTCGGCACAGTGGTTCGAAACAATTGCTTTATGAGCTACCGCGCATGTGTTGGAGCCTCGGGTGTCATAGGGCCATCACTATTGACACCCTGCCTGAACCACCGACTGGAGACCCTGCGTGATCCTTACTGCTATGCTGGCTAAAGACACCCTGCCTGGACTACCGACCTGTGTTTCTGCCTTCTCTTCTCTGCCTGTTAGACTGTTTCTCCTGCTCCTGAGCTCTCCCACGCAGACAATTAAACTTCACTCTGTTGTCTCCAAGTACTGGACTTTTAATCGGGTCCACACCTCTACATTAACGGAAGCTGCACACGCCGCTCCCTGACAAATCCACAGCATTAACAGCCATCAGCCAGGTGTGATAACTAACATGCTGCTGCTACCTCAGCTGTACATACACACACACACTGCTATGACTTACCACAAGGTTCGACTTCTCTACTTGACTTTTACCACTGATATGCCTTGTGTATTAAAAATAGCATCAGCTGTCATATATGCTGATACTAGGTTTTATTCAACCAATACTTCTTGCCTTGTGTGATTGATAAATAATGTTTTTTAATGTGTCCAAATCAAAAACTTCAACAAAACTTCACAAATTATAGACCGGTTTCTCTGTTGTCACAATTTTCAAAAATCCTGGAAAAACTCTTTAATAACAGATTAGACACATTTATTGATAAACATAAAATCCTCTCTGATTGTCAGTATGGTTTTAGGTCGAACCAGTCGACATCTTTGGCCATTACTGACCTGATGGAGGACAATACAAGTGCTATGGATGAGAAGAAATACACGATAGGAATATTTATTGACCTAAAAAAGGCATTTGACACAATCAATCATGAATTATTAATGTGCAAGTTAGAAAAATATGGGATCAGAGGAGTGGCTCTGAAT
Source organism: Monopterus albus (assembly GCF_001952655.1). NCBI lineage: Eukaryota > Metazoa > Chordata > Actinopteri > Synbranchiformes > Synbranchidae > Monopterus > Monopterus albus. Next base: position 211,591 of record NW_018127953.1, read on the forward strand.
TGGATTAGTAGTTTGACACAGAGGCGTCAATTTGTGAAGTTGGGTGAATATCAGTCGAGTGATCTGGACATTGTATGTGGAGTGCCTCAGGGTTCTGTTTTGAGACCTAAATTATTCATACTATACATTAACGATATGTGCAAGGTTTCGGCCTTAGTGAAAATGGTCTTATTTGCTGATGACACTACCAGATGGGCATCCGGGGATAACCTACAGCAACT
>NW_018127953.1:212369-213291 GCF_001952655.1 Monopterus albus
TCAACATTGGATCATTCAGAGATCCTCACTGAACTTCTGGAGAGAGTTTGCTGCACTGAAAGTAAAGGGGCTGAATAATTTTTCACGCCCAATTTTTCAGTTTTTTATTTGTTACAAAAGTTTGAAATATCCAATAAATTTCGTTCCACTTCATGATTGTGTCCCACTTGTTGTTGATTCTTCACAAAAAATTACAGTTTTATATCTTTATGTTTGAAGCCTGAAATGTGGCAAAAGGTCGCAAAGTTCAAGGGGGCCGAATACTTTCGCAAGGCACTGTATGTAGAGATACTGCTTGCAAACCAATGATGGTAAGATGATGTTATGGGGTAGGACTAGATACAGTAAGTCTAACTTCTTCCTACTCCGTTCAAGCATGTACTAGGTATAAGCAAATTGATAATGCATTTGTGGATATGTGTGAAATTATGTGTGTTGGCATATTGACTGTCTTTACATGTTTGAAAGAATAAATCAAATCAAAATCAAATCAAAAATATGATAATTGGGACTAGACCAATGTTTTCCACAAAAGGTTCACAACTAAAACAAATGAATCAGATCAGAATATTGCGTATAACACTTGATTGCTCTTTAATGGTCTTCGAATATTGATAGCATTAAAATGGGAATAGGTATAGGTGTTGCAGGAAAATATTCTTTAGTGTTACCATTAATTATAAAAACGGTATGAATTCACATGGTGTGAATGGAATATGCAGGCTTACATAACAAATGTATCGGTTAGTCATGCTGGCACAGCACTGCCTCTGGGTTTCTCCTAGCCAGTTTCCTATTTCAGAACCAGAATCAGAATCTGCTTTATTGGCCAGGTGTGGTGGACACACAAGGAATTTGACTCTGGTACATCAGCTCTCAATGTGCAAACAGTAAACCAGCATAAGGCTGTGTAATATATAAA
>NW_018127953.1:213377-218061 GCF_001952655.1 Monopterus albus
AGGAATGTTCGTTGAAATGAGATAAATAGGGATAAAAATAGAGTACTTATAAAACTAGAGACCTCTATGACTCTATGATCTGTACAATGTATATATACAGTATATATACACAGGTATGGCACTAAGGTTTATTGTCCAATCATACTATCGTGGGTTAAATGTTCATCAGAGTGACAGCCTGGGGAAGAAACTGTCCCTGTGCCTGGTTGTCTTAGTGCACAGTGACCTGTAACGCCATCCAGTGGGGAGGAGTTCAAACAGATTGTGTCTGGGGTGTGAGGGGTCTGCAGTGATCCTCTCCACCCTCCTTTTGACCTGTGTGGTGTACAGGTCCTCCATGGAGGGCAGGCTCACACCAGTGACCTTTTCTGCAGTCCTGAAAGCAAGCAAGCAAGCAAGCAAAGTTTATTTATATAGCACCTTTCTAAACCTACGTTACAAGGTGCTTTTCAGTAAAACATAAACAAATAATAATAATAATAAAGATACCTAAGACCAGATAAAACACATCTAGACAATAAAATAACAAGAAAAATACATAGTCAAAACAAATACATCAATCAATAAAATTGTCGAAGGCCCATGAATACAAATGCGTTTTGAGAGGTGATTTAAAAACAGACAGGTTCGGAGAAGATCTAATCTCCCGTGGCAGACAATTCCACAGTATAGGAGCCCGAACTGAAAAAGCTCGGTCTCCCCAATGTTTCCGTCTGGACTTTGGCACTTCCAGGAACAACTGGTTCGAAGACCTAAGTGTCCCTTCTGGAGTATAAAAACGCACAAGCTCAGAAATACTGTAGTGGAGCCCAGGAAATTGTAGGACACATTAAGAAAACATTAAGACACATAAGAATACATTTTAGCTTTGCTACATAACAGACCATTCTTTAAACCTTTAATGATTACTGCTTTTTCCTTGGTTTATTGTGCAATAATATGTTTTATTGTAATACTTTTATGATGTCTTGTAGAAGGTGTAGAACTCTTGAAGACTAGCAGCCACTGTAGTGGAAGCAAATGGGGATCCAGATAAATAAACACCTTTGTACTTATATCTGTCTGACGACCCTCCTCTGATTGCATCTAACCACATTGTTCTGTAAGCACTGACCACAATGAGCAGAACTACATTATACACCTAATTTCAGCTCTTCCTCTAGCCTTAAAGGAATTATATATAATTTTTGGCATCACTTATGCTGTAGGCTTGAAGAATCGTTGCAAGTGGGCAGTGTGGGTGGGGGTGTGTTGAGTCTGATACCAGTGAGTTGATGTAATAGAATTCAGGAAGTCCAGTTTGGGTAGCAGATTCACAGGTCTGAAGCTTTATGACATGCCAAAACAAAACACTACTTGAAAATGGGCAGCCATATTAAAGAGAAATATCCATGACTAGTTGATACAGTTTGTTAGCGTTGTAACTGTTGATTATTGTCATCACTACCAATTGTATGGCTAGCCAGCAAATCTTTCAAACATTTTCACTTGATAAATAAGTTTAATAAATGTATCGGTTTGTCATGCTTGCACAGCACTGCCTCTGGGTTTCTCCTTTAGCCATATTTTGGCATGTTTTCAAAATATCCCTTTCTGCTTTCATCATGTTTGTTAAGTGCAGTGTGTGCCAATTATCACAGCCTTCATTCATACTTCATGATGCACACAGTGTCTATTTGCGTACAGGTAGGCTTGTATGTATGCTTCATTGTGGTCCATTGATCTGTCTCTGTGCTCTGCGGCTCTCTCACTTGGTACGTTGCCATAGCAACAATGGAATTATGCATGCTAATGTGTTATGCTCTGGGGGTTTTCCCCTCTAACCCCTTGTTCTTCCACATATCTTTATTAATTTCATTAACATTTGCATTATTTTTGGACATGGACGTTTAATTTTGACCTTTGGATCTGTGTGTGACAGAAATCTTAACTCAAGGTCTTCTTATGAGATCTGTTTGAAAGCTTCAAAACAATAAGTGATAATATGTTTTATCACACAATCCTAATATAGGCACTGTGTCTTTCTGCACAGTCTCTGACAGAGCTTGTCTATGCACAGGAGCTCACTTCAGCCAGCTCATGGGAATGCTCTTAAGTTGCTTGTTATTTGCCATGATGTTAACATTTTTCTCGAATGTCACTGGATGCTGGGTAAAAGCACAGTTAGAGAGACACTACAGAGTGTGAAAGAGACAGGGATAGTAGAACAGTGTCCCCCACAGCTACCTGACCTCCTACCAGCCAGTTACTCAAATCCTCTGTCACCTTCTGGCCCTGTGCATGTACTGTATGTGTGTGTATGAGTTAGTGAAAAAGACAGAGGGAGACAATGAGAGAGAGATTATTGTAGGCTGTGTGTTTTTGTATGTTACAGTATGTGTCTGTAAAAATCTGTGTTGCTGTAGCAGATGTGACCTATTGTTCACTCATTCAGCTAATTTTGCTCCAACCCTGTAACCTGTAATGGTGTATCTGTGGGGGTCAGGAGTGCACAGAGAGGCACAGCAGCATACATGGTGCCCCGACTACATTACCCACAATGCTATATTTAGACCACTGCAGTGTGTGACTCAGCACAGCCAAGCCTCACTCTGGTGTGACAGCCCAGCTCTGACTGGTTATCCGCTATATGTAGAGTTATGTGCATATCCTGTTTAAATGTTATGTTTTTTTCATGTTTCATAAAAGCAGCATCATAATAACCATAATTGCTGGAAACCCCATGATGTTAATTCAAGTCAGTTTGATCAGTACAATATCAAACTTTGAAAGATTGTACCCCCAGAATGCAAAAGTGCATTCACAACCACATTAAAGTTAAAAAAATATTATACTCATAATCAGTGGCTTTTACTGCTTTCTATCCATGTGTTAATATGCATGTTTGTGTGTTATCCTCTTTCTGTGATTCTGACACTCCCAGATAGACAGGCCTCCTCTTCCTCTCCTAACCTTAAGTATTATATGTTACAGTTTATACCATCTAATCATAGTTACTATTGTGCATGTTAACAAGTGAATGTGTTTAATGTTGTGTGGGAATGTACTGTATATACATATTGTACATGCCTGCAAGGGGACATTGTATGCAAGTAACAGGTGACATGATGTGTAGATGGGTAGTGGATTCCAAAGACCTTTCTATGCCATGGTTATAGCCTCTGTATGTACTTATCATGCAAATCAAGCTGTAGGAAAGCAATAGAGCAACTCTGTATAATGTGTATGTGAGAGGGTTTTTTTTTTACTTCCATGTTAAAAAATACCAGTAAGGGTTATGCGGAACGTCACGTGACCAAACCGGAAAATGGATCAGCGCACTCCCGCTTTTCTCTAGAACGCGGGTGACACAACAGTAGTAACGCGAAACACGTTCTTTGAACTCGTTTTATTTGATTAGTTCGTAGATAAAAAAAAAACAAAAATGTTTTTTTTTCAAGACACAAATACCAGAAGCGGGATCATCCAAACAGTGATTTCTGCTGCGTACCTCAATGCGCGATGTCAGGGAAGTTCAATTCAGCCATAAGCTTTCACCATTTCCCTAAGGATGAAACCTTAAGAAAAATATGGATCCATAATGTATGATGTGATAATCTTGTAATTAAGAGGACGACAACAGTATGTAGTAGACACTTCCACAGATATAATTCAAGGTGGACGACGGCATTTGAAAGAAGGAGCCATTCGAGTGTTGTTTGCCTGGAATGACTACACTCTGCCTGCAAGTAGACCAAGCGTGTGGGAGAGAACGCAATGGCTGGAGGAAATTGAGGAGGAACAGATGGAATAGAATCTGATGTCTTCATCGGATGCTGCAAATCTGTCCAAACCAAACAACTGCTTCAGTGTAACCTCAGTCAGTCTCTGCCGCAGCTCTTCAATTGCAAACTGCTGGGCTTCTAATTTTTCACATGCCATGTCCAAGGCTGATGGTTCTGGTCTAGCATCGTAGTCATGACACTGAAGCAGAAATCCGACGTCCATCTGTTCCTCTTCAATATCCTCGGGAGTGCGAGAGTGCGCAGATCCGTTTTCCGGTTTGGTCACGTGACGTTCCGCATAACCCCTACTGGTATTTTTTAACATGGAAGTAAGAAAAAAAACCCTCTCACATACACATTATACAGAGTTGCTCTATTGCTTTCCTACAGCTTGATTTGCATGATAAGTACATACAGAGGCTGTAACCATGGCATAGAAAGGTCTTTGGAATCCACTACCCATCTACACATCATGTCACCTGTTACCCTATTGACTTGGGTATTAGACCTCTGAGGTCCCAGTGAAGAAGCATTTTCATTCACATCGCTTGACAAGAGCACATGATTGCAGATCCAAACTAGAGAAATGCATTTCCTGTCGTAAATGCGTGTGGATGCTGATATGTTGAAAGATCATCCTGAAAATTCCTGAAATCAATTGCTGAAACAGCTGAAGGATGAGAAGAAATGGCTGAAGTTCTTTGTTGAATAGTATGAAGGATGAGATGCAATAAATACAAGTAGGAATGTCCTTGAAGAGCTGAACATTTTGATACCGGAATGGTTTTTTTAGCCAAAAGTATGCTGAACTTATTAAGATGAGAAAATATTCCAATTGGTCCCCACTCCCCACAAAGTAGGTAAAACAAGTAGGTGTGTGTGTGTGGGGGGGGGGGGGGGGCGCCCCATACTTTGTCAAC
>NW_018127953.1:218131-225257 GCF_001952655.1 Monopterus albus
TTCAAAATAAAGCTAAATATTTCAAAAGTATGAAGTTTAGAAAAATTGTGAATAGTAGCATGAATGTCCTTGAGACCTGAATGGTTTTGCTAGCTGAAAGTATGCTGAAGTAGAATTTTCCCATTCATTTGAATGGGGCAAGATTTTCAAAATAAAGTTAAATATTTCAAAAGTATGAAGTTTAGAAAAATTCTGAAGAGAGGCATGAATGTCCTTGAAGAGCTGAACATGTTGATACCTGAAATAGCAGAAAGTATGCTAAATTTGAATTTCCCCATTCATTTGAATGGGGCAAACTTTTCAGAATAAAGTTAAATACCAACCTGACCAACGTGTCTGTGTGTGTGTGTTGGTGTGTCATTGCACCACTGTGTGTTACTGCATATCACTGTATTACTTTGATTGTACAGTATATGTTTGGGTTTTATTTGGTGTGTGCGTGCTATTCTGTTGCTGTTTGTGTATGTAAAAGTAGCAGGTGCATCGTTAAGTGACTCAGCAGTTTGAGGACACTGCAGCAGATTTCAGTCAAACATGGGCTTCAAACAATTGACAATTGAAGAAAAACTAGTCCTATTGAAAAAAATTTCTTCACTATGAGTGGCAGGAGGCATCAACAAAAATGTTGATCACCTTTATGTCAAAATATTCCAGAAAATGAAGGAGCTCTGACAATTTACAAATGCCCTAACTTTTGCTTCGAGAGGATTTTCTGAATCGTCTTTTTGAATGGCTGTTTATGGAAGAGTGAGGTGCCACTCTCTCTGGAATGTGCCACATAATTCAAAAACCGTTCATCCTATCACAATACCAAGGCCATTTTCTGATTCCTCACAACTTTCTTTAACATTTTAAGGTATAATGTGTGTGTGAAAGCTTAAGGTTGGCAGAATAAGAGCAGAAAACCAGCTGAAAAATTGTGAAAAGGCTGAAGGACAGAGCTAGAGTGCGGGTCATGTGACACACTCTAGCAGAGAAATTTCCAAAATCACCATAAAATAAACTGCGAGAATTCAAAATCTGTAAAAGATATCAGAAAGCTTAATGTATGTTTTAATAGCTGAAGAGTTGCTGAATTGTTTAAAGGTTACAGCATCCACACAATTAAACTTGAAAGATCAGAAAGGCTGCACTAAACGTGCTGTATAAAGGGAGTTTGCGTAGATATGAATATAGTTCCTTGGTTCAAGACCATTTTTGGAAATTTTCTATGGTAAAACTGCACAGAGAACAAGTAGATTATCTCACCCCAGTGGCAAAGGCTTTTGTTCTGTTATCTTAAGGGAAAGAAAACAAGACTCAGGATTATATTGCATGACTCATTTGGCAGATATTTCAATGGTGCATGGATAAGAATATTTTCAATGTCCTTCCAGTGTGTGTGAAATCCTCCAAAGCTAATGGTTTGTTCTTTGGTCATAATTTCTTATTGAACTCTTGCAAGTGCAAAATGAGGAAACTGTACAGCAGCAACAATAGAGAGCCGATGTCATCTCTTAACAAACCGGGTAGCCTCAGTTCTCTATGCAATCTCTCATTTAGCAGTTTTTTCATTGGTCATTATGAGAAGAATCTGTGTGTGATTGTTTTTCATATTGTAAGATAAGCCATCAACCACTACAACATTTGTTAGTGAAAGTTGAAACCTTTGTGGTTTTAACAAGGCTAATTAATGATGAATTGTTTTAGCATTGGAAAAACCACAGTTCCCATGTTCGCTTTGCAGTGCGATGGTATGGGCAGTACAGAGTGTTATTTATTAGATGCTTCTGGACTTCAGCGGTCCAAGTAGCACAATATTAACTGTGTTTTTCTGGTATTAGGCTCACCTCTCTCAACTTTTTAAATAGTCCATCCTTCCATCCATTTTCTTCTGCTTATCCGGAACCGGGTCACGGTAATTACACGTTTTTAAATATTAAAAATGTGTAACAGTTCAACCCATCTCTTGACTCAGGACCTCAGTTCAGTTCTTCTGCCAGTGAACCAACATTAGCTGGGCACGTTTCAGCTGCAATGGGCTCAGCTTCTGGGAAACAGTGTTCATTACAGGGTGATAAAAGCAGAAAATTAATGCCAATAATACAGAAATATACCATAATAGTGTAAGAAAATGTAGTGAAAATCATAATATGCTGTTGAAAATAGCTGTGTTCCAAGGCTGGATGTATAGTTATTAGAAAAATCGGTGGGATTTTGAATGGAGTTTTCTTTCTTCAGGAACATACAGCTTCAAGATGTAAGGAAGTGCAGAACCTTCAGAAAATCAGCGACTCAACAGCAAAACCACCTATACAAGCATCACACAATTGTTTTGTATAAACTGGAGTGTTTACTGTTCAGAATTCTCACCAGATTAGGGAGATTACATTTCCAAGCCAGGATGTTGTTCTAATATTGGAATTATATACTGTAAGGATGTATTGTACTTATACTGAACTTCAACCTTATATTGATGAAAGGAAATATGTCAGATCAATATCAGGTTGCTAAGGTGAACAAATGTATTTTCAGTTGATTTTCCTTTTCATTGATTCTAGTTCAGTGTCAGGTTGTTGAATCAGAGTAAAGGGAAGATGAAACAGTGATGTATTGCTTTTACACGATAAATGGCAGGGTGTTTTTAAATACATTAAAGATTTCATCAACCCCGGAGCTAGTTTCTTGCTCAAAAACACTGCCCATAACCCTTATTGCAATGATTCATTCATTAGTGGCATAATATTATCTATGAACACTGTGGATTAACAGAGCCCCCCAAAAATATAAGAAAAGGTTATGACTAAAAGGTTTAGTTATATTGTACTGTAAATAAAAAACTAAAATAGAGTATAAGCACAAATATAAGGCTTTATGCATTTCCATTAACCTCCAGTCATTTCATAAAAAATGCTATTTATGTTTTTCCTTTTGCCACAATCATTTGTATACTGTATATATTTGTATGGTGTAAATCACAACAAAGATCATATCAGGGCACTTTACACAGTTAGGTCTAGACTTTACAGCATTGTAGAGAAGAACCCAAGAAATTCCCCCTGATCGAACACTTTGTGACAGTGGAGAGGGAAAACTCCCTTTAACGGAAGAAACCTCTGACAGAAACTAAAACAAAACAAAAGAATATGACTTTATTTTTTACTAGTATTTAAGAGGACTGTGTTGCCAATTAGCTTACTGAAAATATTGATAGCTAAACACATTAAGCACTGGACTTCATAGCTGTCTACTTTGGTGAAGCTAATTCTTGCTAAAAAAAACAGTTAATTATTAACTTAGTGTACAGTAGCAAAGCCATTATGTCAAGCTAATGAAGCTATATAACTAACTGTATTATTTATTTATTTAGTTTGACTTAGGCTAGTGGTTAAGGTGCAGCGCTCTCGCCGCTGCACCCCGGGTTTGAGTCAGGGTTGTGTCAGAAAGGGCATCCGGCGTAAAACACATGCCAAATGTCAACATAGGAGTCGTCAGTGTGACGATTCGTTGTGGCGACCCCTAAAATGGGAAAAGCCGAAAGTGACTTTCCTTTCCTTTTCTAGTTTGACTTGGCTGATAAACCTTTGCTACATTTGATCAGGCCTCGGGCTCTGCGTCTGAATTTGGTATAAAGAAACAAAACAATATAACTACTGGCTGAGACTGTACACAAATGAAGTACTTCTATCAAGGATGCAGACGAGATTTATGCTGGGTGATCAAATGGCCAAATTTCCCAGTCTTTTTTTTTCTCACAGTGGTCTATGATTTGTGTTCATGGTTAAAGGCTGCAACAGGTAAGATTAGGTTAGAACTGCTGGTATACTGTAGAAGTCCTCTATACATCAATTTGCCTTTTACTTTGCAACACACATGTCTCTCTAGTGGTAAATGGAGACAGGAAGACAGATCCTTTTAAGTTGCACTAAAGTTTACTTCTTTTTCTGAATTTCTTTCTTTTCCTCTCTTTGTAGTGCAAGCTGGCCTGGCTGGTTTTACTTTCTGTGTTATTATTTTTAGCAGCAGAAACTGTCCTTTGCCAACATCCTCTCATTTTTTTCAGTATAGATGTGTTGTCTCTCCCTGGGGAGAGAGTGTGTATCTGTATTTCAGTTTGTATATTTGTGTCTGTGTGTGTGTGTATGTTAATCAGCATGTGTGTAAGCGAAATTTAAAGCCTCTGTAATCAAAGCCAGATAATGTGCATGCTTTCCCAGGCCCAGCTGACTCCACTCTACACCATTACACCAGCACTGTTTTACAGTACCCTGCATATTAATGGGTTCAAGGTGCTGGGCTTTGGGGTAGGTTTATATCTGTGCATGTCTGCTTGGTGGGTAAGGAAGCTGCCCAGCAGTAGACTTCCTCTGTGATGCCTAACGGAGCTCTTTGATGCCAGGGTAAGTGGTTTCTGTAATCCTGGAGCAGTGATGTTTTGTTTGCAGGTAATGCCATTCATTTTAGATTGAAAATGAGGTTTGGTGATGGAACCTAAGAGTGATGCAAATGACTTTCATTCCCCAAAACAAACAAACAAGCAAATGAAAAAAACTTTAAAATTCATACACTGGCTGTAAACATACAAGGCAAAAGTTCTTATCTTGTGAAGCTGTGATTTGTTGCAACAGGTTTGGGGTTAGCTGTGTAAACAGTGCATGACTAGTGTAAGGTGATCCTTTTCCTAGTTCTAATTGGCTGAGGCACATCCTTGACATTATTAACCCATTGCCAAATATCTTCACTCACAATATGACTTGTTTACTACATTGTTAAGATACAGTACAATATTGATTAGTAAACATAGTGAACTTTTACACAATTACTATTAGTTTTCTCCTCAAAATCCTTCCAAACCATGGCCTCTTGTGGCTTATTGCTTAAGTATAATGTGTCATGCTGTAATGCATTCTTTCAGCATGCGGTATTGGAAGATCTACCCTGAAATACACTTCGGTGTGTGTACTGTAGATGCTGTTGTGTCAGAGACTGATCCCTTGTTTTGGTGTGGGTGACGGGCTGCCTGGTTGTCTGGGAAGCACAATCTCTGTCTTGGTTTCATTGTGAGGGGAGAATCTAGGCCTCATGAATAATTCTGCTTCATCTGCTGCTACTACTGCAGTCTCTCTGCCTCTGCCTGTCCTGCTCTGTTTAATTTGTCTTCTCATCACCTCTTCTCTGCCCCCTCTTTGTCTCTCCCTGCCTGCCTCTCTTATGGTCTAACTCTTTCCTATCCTCTTATTGTTGCTGTGTCACTGCAGAGATGTTGGTGTCAAGGAAACAGATGGGTGGTTGCTGCAGACGTCTGTAACCTTGGCAACCGCAGCCTCACCTGCTCTGGCATTAGCTCTCCCTCCTTGTTATGCCACCTGAGATACAAATGCACCATCATCCTCCTTATATCACTGACTACATTCTTTTCTTTCCATTCTTTTTCCTCTTTATCATTTGTGTGTGTGTGTGTGTGTGTGTGTGTGTGTGTGTGTGTGTGTGTTGACAAAATAACTGGACCCTTGTTTTACAGTATGCAAATGCTACTGTAACTTATAATAGCACTGAATATCAGTTAACATTTGCTTATTCATGGAGGACCAACAACAGCACCTGAGTGAATTAAACTCAGGAGAAAACTGACCTCTCTCTTATACTGTAATAGGTTCACATATACTGTAGGTACATATTCTGAGTGGGTGCTATGTACAGTGTGTACAAAATCTATGCATAAAGGTAATTATATACTTATACCTCTATGTGTGCCTATCCATGTGTGCATGTGTTTACATCCAGTTAATTGTGAGCTGTCTCAGTATAACTAGTCTAGTAAACATGGCTTATAGATAATAGTTGCCATGGAGATGCAGAGAACAAACTTTTTAAAGAGATCCAATAATGTTATCTGGGAAAGCAACACTATGCATTAACATATATGGCTAAATGTTTGCAGCTATAACTGATAAAGTACCTGTACATTCTGGGATATCAACAAAGATGAAGTGTTTGGCTGATGGTGTCTGGATACTCCTGCTTCTGTTCTTAAGGGGCAGAGTGTTACAAGAGCTCCCATTCCTGACTTTAAGCTCTGCCAGACTGTTGCTTTTTGTTGATCCACAGTCGAACAGCTTCTGGATTCTGTATCTGTCTGCATAATAATGTCACTGTAGATGAGCTTTGATAAAACTGTGGCAAGCTTGATAATTCAGTTATGTAATTATGCCCAGCATCTTGTGTGTGTGTGTGTGTATGTTGGTTTGTTTGTTCATGTTTTTCGATTGTGTCTGCTCTAAGCCCTTTCCTGGTGTGTGTTTGTGTGTGAGTGAGTGAGTGCATACTGCATGTGTGTGTGGTATTCCCTCTCTGCCCTTCAGTCTTTGCCTCTTTCTTTTTTCTCACTCTCTTACTTGCAGTGTAGTTCAGACATTTGTTTCTGTAGCAGCAGACAATTTGACCTCAGCAACAAACATTCTCACCTTAGCAACAGGCCAAGATCTGTGCTGTCATGGAAACAGTAACAAACCTGTCAGTTAAGTCTGTTGCTAGGTGACAAGGAAGAATAGTTACTTTGCCATTCACTGGGAGGACTGACACTTTGTCTGGTCTGTGACCAAATCTGATCATGATTTGAAAAAATTTGTGTCATATACTGATATAAAGCATGCCTTGCATAATTTATTTCAAGGTGTGTTATGTTTGGTACTCCACAATCTAATGGTATTCCATACCATTAAACTAACGCAGGTGACAGAAAGCAGCTTACTAGCTGCATATAGACTGTTTTATGATGCAATAATGTTTTCAGGTTTCCACATTGATCTTTGCAAAATCATAAATCATACTATAGATGTGAAACCACAAGGCTAGCATTCAGTACCTTGTTTGTGTGAGTCTGTCTCCCAAATACATACACGCACATACACACATTTGCAGAGGGGGCTTTGCAGTCGAAAAGCAGATCAAAGTAGGAAAGGGAGAGCAAGTGCACAGGAGAGAGGAAGGGAAAAGTCATTTCTCAAAAAGGAGTCCCTCATTCACTCTGCAGGACACACAGGAACAGGGGGTTGATGCTGGATTTCTGGTACACTTGATTAATCTAAATATACGTATAATGCTGTATGGACATGGAAACACCTCAGCCAGGTTTGCAGAATATATA
>NW_018127953.1:225768-243295 GCF_001952655.1 Monopterus albus
TAATAGGAACATTGGGGGCTGTGACCCCCAAACTGGGAGAGTGGCTCCAACAGATCCCAGGAACAACATCTGAGATCTCTGTCCAGAAGAGTGCAGTGCTAGGAACAGCTAAGATACTGGGCAGGACCCTCAAGCTCCCAGGCCTCTGGCAGAGGACCCGAGCTTGAAGGAAGGAATAAAACAGCTTCACATTGGGGGGGCGAGTGGGGAATTTTTTTTTTTTTTATAGTGTTTTAGTTAAATGTTCAATAGCTTTTGATCACTTACAGAAAGTTTAAAAATACATCAATACAACATTATTGACATACTGGCTTATTACCTTTTGCAAGATGATAGAGAATATGTGAAGTTGTCGTCACGCTGTATTGAATTTTGGATAAATTTGCCATTCTGGGGGATAACACTCATTATCCATCATAGATATACCATATACACTACATGCATATATAAATTAAAAAACTATCCCATAGAGCTAAATACAGTAGCGGCTGCTTCATCTAGGTCCACATGGCCACTTTAGTGTTCAGTTTGAGCACAGGCAGGACAGAAATTGGTTCATCTGCAGTCAGCTGCTAGCTAGCATTAGCTCAGAGAGCTGAGATCAGGGTGCAGAGTCATTTTTCAGTCTGTTGCTCTCATCAGCTGGATCTCCAGGTCTACTATGAGTTAGCTACAGTCAGCTAAGGTTATCCATTCTGAATTACTACAGTCAGTAAAGTGAGATCTAAATGATTTAAGCAACTTTTTAGCCAAACAAAATATGTATGTTTTCCTCACATCTTACGTGGGCAGGACTAAGATACAAGAATAAGACACAAGTGAAGAAAACAACATCACTTATAAGAGGCTTGGGATTGTCCCAGAGTGAAATAGTAGTTAGAATACAGCTTCCTATTTACACATCCACCAGATATGGAGCAATATTTACATTCATTTGGTGTCAGTCCATCTGATGAATTTAAGTCCAGTATTCACTCTCCATTAAATTGTCTGCCCACTCCTGAGGAAAATAACTGCTAAATGCTTCACTGTGTTCCGCAGCTAGTTGTATTAATCTATAAAGATAATAATAACTTTTATTAGCCAAGTATGCTACACACACACACACACACACACAAGGAATTTGTACAGAACCGAGGCAGTCATCTGCAGCACCAACTCACTCACACATACACTGATGGTGGCGCTATCACTGCAAGGTGCTGCTCTGGCCATCGGGTACAACTACAGGTTCAGTGTCTTTCCCAAGGACACTTTGACATGTGGAATGGGGATAACAGGAATCAAACCACCAACCTTACAGTTGGGGAAACCACCTCTCTACCTCTTAAACAACAGCCGCCCGTATCTGCTGTTTGGTCATGGGCAGGTAGCTTATAGTGGCTTTATCAGAGCTTTTTAAATGAAAAAAACTTTACAGTAAGTACCAACAGCATCTTCTATGTGTGTGTGTGTGTGTGTGTTACAATGTTTTATTTAAAAGATTACACATTAAGGAATGAATTTTCATTTTTATCCAGGCCCGGATCTAGCATGGCACTAGGGTGGGCTTTGCCCCCACAAACCAGAGCTCTACCCCAGGACACACACACAGAAACACACAACTGCACTTCAGACAGCAGCAATACAGAAACGTGTGACTGAGCTCATCAACAGAAGATAAATACACCTCTCTTCCAGTCTTTCTTCTGGACTCTGATTGGCTTGTCAGGTGGAATAAAAGTCAAGCAATAGCCAGATATTTTGTCACTTGCAGCAGCAATGGTTGTGGTATTATGTTAGAGTGAAATGTAGAGTAGGTTAGTTTCGACTTTAGCTCTGGACATACTCCTGGGATATCTTTTTTTATCACTTCAGTTTTTTTTCTTATCCTCCACAGGTTTATCTGCTTATGATCTGTGTAACAAAGTCTGTGCAGTGCAGCGTTAGTGTTTGTTTGTGTGTGCGTGTGTGTACATGCGTGGCAGCACAATTTGTTTGGCTAACGTTACTAGTTTAGTGTGCTTGTTAGATTACACTACTAGCTCGTTATACATCAATTTTTGGTTCACAAAACAGGGACTGCCCCTGACTTAAATGGTAGTAGAAGCCCCAAGTCAACTGGTTCTCAGCTGAAGAATCCACCGGCACTCCCATGGACCGGCCCCAGTAAAAGCACGACCCCATCCCCTGCCAATAACAGGCTACAAGGAAGCGTTCCCAGAGCTGCAAACAGTGATGCACAACAGAAAAAAGAATCTGGAGAGTTTGGCTCATGAGAAGGCAGTAGTCAGCAATAGACATGGATGAGTGTCAGAGTTTTTGTACAAAACAAACAAAAAGCAGAAGGCTCTTGCTCTAATGTGGCAGTAAATCTGAATGGGAAAAGGTGACATCTTAACCTGTAAGCGAGAGCCCCTTTATCGCCAGTCAGTTGTCTGGTGAACAGTGCTTATAAACAGTCCGTACATCTCCACACCACGAGTTATTGATAAACACACACCACCTCCTTTTACCTTCCCCGAAGCAGCAGTGCGGTCTCCCCGATGTACAGAATGTGTTTGTAGCTGAATCGTGGAATCTGGGACTCTGTCAGAAAGCCAAGTCTCAGTGAGAATTAGAGCACAGCATTCTCTGATTTTCCGTTGTGTTGTATTCCAGAGACTGTATGTTAGCAAGGAAGAGGCTGGGTAATGGCTGTCGGGTAGCACGAGCTTTTAGCCTAGCATGGAGTCCTCCTCGCCTGCCCCATCTCAGGGAGCCCCCGGAGCACTGACTCCGTTTATAGAAATGGGGCCAGATCTCACCTGTCGGATCTAGGGGTGCAGTAAAAAAAGGGGGCATACTGTTAACATACTTTTTTTTTACCTTGCTGTTTTATGTGTTTGAACATTTGTTATTTAAAGCTGTCTTCTTAATTTTCTTTATGCCACAGCCTCAGTGGAATGTCAGTTTTTGTATTGGATCTTTACTGTACAGTTTAGTGCAGACATGTAGATTTAGTGTTTGAACAAAACTAAACCTACATGAACATTACAATACTGACTATGAAGTTTTTGAACTACAAACTGTTAATTAAACTGTTCATTGGTTTTTTAATACTCCCCACTATGAATGTCTGTTACAGACAGTGGGTCCGACAGAGAGAAATGAGTGAAATTGGACTCAGAAGGCAGATCATGATACACTTCAAAAAAGAGAGCTTTATTGAGCAAACAGTTTGACTGGCTACTAGGTCTACTAGGTGAGAGTCTGCGCTGGCAGTTTGAGGAGAATAGATGGCGAGTGTAGACAGGCTAGTGGAGTGGAGCTGGGGGTGAGGCAGGTGAGCAAAAGACCCGTTTGTTCAGGAGCAGCCCAGGAACAGGTGAGTGGCAAACACAGGACAGTGGGGGACTCACTCAGCATAAGGGACTACTGGACACAGGCCTGATCTGGGACACGTGGAATACAGGGTGAACCTGCAGAGGGCGAGGGCGACCAGCCATGGCATGAATAACCTGGTCTATGCAAAAAGGACCCAGGGGGCTAGTTTGCAGGTCATGCCCTTGAGCAGTATGTGCTCTGAGGATATGTCTGTGCAGATTCTCAGTCATCCAGGTCCAGATTCTCCGAGGGACAAAACACCCAGACACAAACAGTGATGTGGTGTATGCAATTAAATGTAGTCAGGAGTGCAATGACTTGTACATTGGTGAAACTAAGCAGCTGCTGCACAAACGCATGGCCCAACACAGGAGGGCCAACTCCAGTGGACCAGAGTCAGCAGTCCACCTCCACCAGAAGGACAAAGGACATTCTTTTGAGGACAATGAAGTCCAGATCCTCTCCAGAGAACATCTCTGGTTTGAGAGGAGTCAAGGAAGCTATTTTTGTCCAAATAGAACACATGGGCCCCACCGAGGCGGGCGTGTTTGCGCGTTTCACTCTTGAATACCGGCTTTTTCTTCGTTTTCTTCCTTTTTGTGTGTTTTTTACTTTTTCTGCAGTGCACAAATGTCATGCACTGCTAACATACAACAGACAGGCATTGCTGGATATCGCCAACTCACACAGCCACTGGGAATTTACTGGTTTCATACCACCGGAGTTACAACTCATTGTCCGCTCCGGGGACTAGCACTAAATCTACAAATAAATCTAAATAAACTGTACAGTAAAGATCCAATACAAAAACTGGCATTCCCCTGAGGCTGTGGCATAAAGAAAATTAAGAAGACAGCTTTAAATAATAAATGTTCAAACACATAAAACAGCAAGGTAAAAAAAAGTATGTTAACAGTATGCCCCCTGACCTTTTTTTACTGCACCCCTAGATCCGACAGGTGAGATCCAGGTCCCCCCTCCCCTTCCCGGCCACACACACACACACACCCACAGTAGTTGTATTCCAGATGTGAGTAGTGTGTGTTCTGTATTGCCCCTCATTTTGTTGTTGATCTCCTGTGGCAACTCAGAGGCATGGTAATAACAAAAGCAGGAAGAGAACCATCATAAATGTAGAGATCAAACACACACACAGTTGGCTCTAACTCCAGTCCTGAGGTTCTCACTCTAGCAGAGAGCTCATTAAAATGTGCAAGAAAGCCCTTCTCATCTTCATGCTCTCTCATCTCTCCTCTCCCTGTCCCTCTCATCTCTTCTGTCTCTCCCTCTCTCCTTTCTTCTCCAGTCTACTTTTTCTTTCAATACGCTCTCACACAATCTCTCTTCATCACTTATGTCACTCTCTCCCACTGGTGCTTTCAGGATCCACTCACTAATTTGGGATCAGATCACACTATCAATACAAAGTTCCAAATATGGCTTCAGCTGTACAGCTGATCGGCATGCATGTTGTGTACTTGAAATATGTGTGTGAATGTGTGTACTGGGGGAGGGTGGCTTTGCTTTAATGAATGGTTGCTGGGTAGAACAGGAGGTGTGAAGGAGGAATTTGTTAATTATGAATGGAGCACTTCCTTCTAGATGTGAACAGCATACAGTTTGTATGTGCATGTGTGTTTGGTTTGACATTTGTGAGAGTATGGTTAGCATTATGTGAGGATGTGTCTTATGACTGATAATTGCTGATTTAAATCTGCAGACTTGCTAGTGATGGAATTAAATAATAACCTTCACTTTGGTGCTCATGAGCAATGCATTCGGGATAATTCAGAGCAGGTCAGCAGGATCACTCATTTTTAAATTAGAACCAGAGGAAATCCCACTCTAAAGCTGAGTTTTCATGAAATATAATGTAAAAGATGGAATTTATCACACTGCATATGAACTCTCTATGACCCTAAATTATGTGGTAATTAAATTATGCTTCATGTTAGTTTGTTACAATGTGAAATAAAAAGCAGTTTAGACATAAACATAGATGACAAACATAAATAAAACAAGCAATTTTGAAATCTGAATATTATCAGACAACTAATGTATGTATAGAGGGCATCAGCAGCTTAGCTAAATAAAATGTTTCCTTTATTCCTTTTCTTCATCAGTGTGGTTCTACCCTATTGTTTCTAAGATTATGGATTAAATCACTTTGGAGAATTTAGCATCCACATTTTAATTCGAACCTGGGATTTTTTAGTGTTGGATAACAATATTGATCTGGTGCATAACATTTTGAAATAACACAGTTTCACCCTCTGCATTTCACTGTGCAAGCCTTTGTCTCTGGAGGAAATCCTACTTGGCTGCTGTTCCTGAATTTTCCAGTGTGTACATTTCAGTGACAGTGATTATGGTTTTCTCTAGACAAAATATTGTAAACTGTATAAGCCTTACCTCTGTAATATGAATCCAGTGTTTCACTTTTTCATTGACTTTTCACTTGTACAGCAGCAGCACCAGCTCTGAGCACCTTGTTTGGAAGTTAGCACTGTCTGCCATCACTTAAGCTGACCTTAAGTCGGGGGTTAGCTTTTTCCACATGGATCACCTCCGCCTTAAAATAGAGTACTGTTTACAGTTGCAGGTTAGCTGCTCCTGAGCTCTCTTCCAGAAACACGCACTCATGAGTGACTACTTTATTTGGACAAAGCCAAGGCAGTGTGTAGTGTCTTCTAGAGGCCAATCGGTGCCTTGTGTAAATACTGTCTGAATGTAAAAAGGATACAAAGGCTTGGTAGTTTTTCATCAGTTTGAATAATACACCACTTTGAACACCAGTTACTTTACACAGCACTCTAATAGCTGTAGGGTAAATATTGATCACAGCTTTGTGTGGTTTTGTGGTAAATATGCAATAAGACTCACATATGTGCATTTCATCATATGAACTTGGCTGTTTTGTGTGTCCAGGGGCAACCAGAGATATCGGTTCAGCTCTGACCAGGATGTGTATGAGGCATCGCAGCATTGAGGCCAAACTTCGTCAGTTCACCAAGTAAGTTCATGTCTTTCCTTTGTTCTTCCTTCCTTCTCACTGTTTCTGTCCTCGTTGACCTTCTTACTTTGCTCCTTTTGCTGACCCTACATTATATCTGGTCAGGCTTTTTTAGAAATGAAAATGATAGAGCTAATGTGTTCTTCCATCTAAAGCTGACCTTGTTTTTAGGGTTATTATTTTTAGGGTTTAGGGACAAATATTTGGTGAGGGTGTTTGTCAACTAAGAGGATTCTGTGAGCAACATTACTTTATCTGTACATGTTTTAAAAATGACTAAATAAATACAACCATTGACAGACAACTCAGATCAGGGGAGGTGACAGTGGTGCGTTGGGTAGAGCAGTCGTCTCCAACCAGAAGGTTAGGTTTGAATCTTGGTCCCGGCTGTCGAAGTGTCCTTGGGCAAGATACTGACCCCCCCCGATGGTTAGAGCCATCGGGGGGGTTCAGTATCGCCACAGATGGCTGCCTTGGTTCTGTACCAGAAACAAATTCCTTGTGTGTAACATACTTGGCCAATAAAGGTGATTATCTTTATCCTTATTATCACTCTACAAACCTCACCAAGAGTATTTTTTCAACCACTGTTTGCCTTTTCCTTCATTCTCCAGGTGCTTTAATGACTTTTCTACAGCAAAATCTATTTACACTTATGATAATGATGATAAAGATCTATGGCCATGGTAATGACAATCCAAATCTAAAAGCAACTGAATGTTTGCTTCACTAATTCTACACTTACTGTTTCTGTGAGTACGAATATCATGCACAGAATGTGCTGTATGTATGTGTGGATGGGGAACAGTGTTCCACATGCAAAAATTATTAAGTGGAACGAAACATGGACAGAATAAATACAATGATCTCATTCCAGATGTATAGTATTGCCTCTCATGTTTAGCGGGGCTTGGTGGAATTTGGAAGGGGGGGTCACTACATCATGGAAATATTTTTCCAAGGATTGATTTTATGTGAAACAAAGCAGTAGTCAAGTCAAGTCAAGTCAAGTCAAGTCAAGTCAAGTCAAGATTTTTATTTGCCATGTATGCATAAATAAACAGTCTAGGCATATAGGAATTCTTGTGCAGCTCTGCTTTGGAATCAGGTAAGGAGTCAAAAGCCAGAAAGAACACTTAGTCTTAAAATAAAAAAGTTACATAGTTAGTTAGTGGCATTGTGTCTAAATATTATGTTAATTGGTCTCTGTTTCCCTTACAGTGCTTTGATGGAGAGTTTGATCACTCCACTCCAGGATAAGATTGAGGACTGGAAGAAAACAGCCAACCAGCTGGACAAGGATCATGCCAAAGGTACAGACACACACACATCACAGGTTTGATACTATCCATCCATCCATCCATCCATTATCTATACCACTTAGTCCCAAACGAGGTCAGAGGAGGGGCTGGAGTCAATCCCAGCTGGCATCGGGCAAGAGGTGGGGTGGTTTGATACTAATTCAGGAAAATAAATAAAAATAAATAAAGTTATTAACATTATTATATCAACAATCATCAAGAAAACTGGATTGTCACCATTCATGTTACAACATAATCTACCAGAAAGGTGTGCTTGGACAGTTCTGGGACATCATTCCATACCATCATCACAACTTGTGGAAATCAAATTTTGACTGACTGCAAGTTATGATGTACTTTGCTGATACTGTTGTGTTTATGTTCTTTTGTGTTACAAAGGGCCTACAATGAAATAATAGATTAGGATCATTATTAGCTATTAAGCATGTAACTGAACCATATGCAGTATGTTATAAAAAGCAATGAATCCATACAAACAGGACAACAATGTATCAACTTGTGCTGTAGTATTTCAGGGAGGAAGTTACTTGTTGCTGTGTTTCCTCACTTTTTAGTGAGGAACTGGTACATGGACAAAGACTAACATATGTTTTATTTTAATGCCTTTTTGCTATCTGGCTCATGAGGGGAAATGAAGCCTGATTCTGTCATGAGCTGACACGTACATTTTATCATAGAAGAACATGACTTGACAATTTATGACTGACTGATGAGTTTCTGAATTTATGTTCAAATCAGAGAGGATCACCAAACATGTCCGGTGTGAAAACATCACAAGATTTGTCTGTGTGCATTATAATAAACTCATCTCATGCTTTTATGTAAATCTTATTGATTGCAGATCAGTTGTACTGATAGCTTGGATTGATAGCCGCAAACCAAAGATAATGCTGATTTGATTGAGATCAGTGTTTTCTTCCAAACAATGAAAAGTCTGTACCAGTGAGCCCTTGGTTACATACTGTAGCTTCTGGAAGCATTTATGCTTAAATGCAAAATAATATAAGTCCACACAGGGAGCTTTACATTTCTGTTACTAAAGCTTATCTGTTCATCCTGTTTGAAGAGTACAAGAGGTCACGCCATGAGATTAAGAAGAAGTCATCTGACACCATAAAACTACAGAAGAAGGCTCGTAAAGGTAACAGCAGTCTCACAGTGGCAAATCTCACTTATGACAGACACACTGTAGGGTCACACTAAATGTCAGATTCATTTTTCAGGGTTACGCAGACACCATCTATTCTACTAACATTGGTGGCATTTCTGTGTAGCTCATGTGCTCTAGCTGTGGATGCATTCAGTTTGTTTTTACCTCTGTTATCTCTATGATGTCACCAATGCCGATAGTAATGATAGTGAAAGTTAAACCAACACCAACGACAATATTCCTTGGGCCAAAGCTGGATCAAATGTTGATTTATGGTTTGTATCTGGGGTCCATGATAAATTGACGATTCAATGCTAACGCACACATGCACAAACTTGAGTCATTCACAGGAGGTCAGGAACCATAGACTTAATACAGTCTAAGCCAAAAGAATTCTAGGTTTATAACGCCATCTAGTGGTCCTTAGCATTGTTGCAGGTCTTTTCTCATTTGTCCTGAAACATTTCACTCAGTGATGCAAAAATCAGAATCAGAATCAAAAACAGCTTTAATCACTAAGTATGTTGAGCATACAAGGAATGCTCTCAGTGTGTTTTAGGCAATAGACAGTAAACAACAGACAATAGAATAGTGCAGTCAAAGGTAGGGGAAGCATGGAAGAAGGAGGAGAGGCAGTATTCATAAATTCTATATACATAGATACACATTTTGAGCTATCAGACTGGTGCATGTAGTGGTACTATTTACAATCACTGCACTGCAGTGGTTGCCAAATCCTGTTATTTCAGTCACAGTTAACTGTTCATCAGAGTGATGGCCCGGGGGAGGAAACTGTCCTTGTGTCTGGTCGTTGTGGCATACAACGACCTGTAGCACAATCCAGATGAGAGGAGTTCAAACAGGTTGTGACCAAGATGTGAGGGGTCTGCAGAAATCTCCTCTGCTCCCTTTTTGACCCATGAGGCATACAGGTCTTCCATAGAGGGCACGCTGCCATCTGAACTGTCCGCTGGAGTCTGTTCCTGTCCTGTTTGGTTGTTAAACCAAACAGGACAGAGATGGATGAGCAGACAACAGATTTGATGTTTTCTCTGAGGAACTGTATCAGCAGCTGCTGCTGGGGCAGGTTGAACTTCCTGAGCTGGTGCAGAAAGTACAGTACATCCTCTGCTGTGCCTTCTTGGTGATGGTGCCAATGTTGGATGTCTACTTCAGGTCCAGGTGGGCCAACACCAGTCTCTCAAAACACTTTATGACCACATACGTCAGGGTTACAGGTCTGTAGTCACTGAGACTAGTAATGGTGGGTTTCTTGGGGACCAGGTTGATGGTGGGGCATTTGAAGCAAAATGGGACTTCACACAGCTCCAGTGATCTGTTGAATATCTGTGTGAAGGTGGGGGACAGTTGGTGAGTACAAGCTTTATGGCAGGAGGGGATCATGCTGTATGGACCTGGTGCCTTCCTGAGCTTTTGTTTTTTTAAGGAGCCTCTTCATAGGCTGTCCAAGGTTGGGGGGGAGCTGCCTGTTGTGGTTCTAAGGTGAGGTGGTCCGGGGGTGTGGAGCTCTGCTTCTTAAACCTGCAGTAAAACACATTCACGTCATCTGCCAGTTGATGGTCTTCCAAAGCAGGGGGTGATGGTTTCCTACAGCTAGTGATGTTTTTTATGCTTCTTCTACCAGACAAACGATTGTTGGCTAAACACTGATTTTTCAGCTTTACAGAGTAGCTCTTCTTTGCTACTGTGATCTCACTTGTCAGTGTGTTCCTGACCTGCCTGTACAGGATCCTGTCCCCACTTCTGTAGACCTCTTTGACAACACTGCTTGAGTTTAACTGTGAACCAGGGCTTCTTGTTGTTGTATGTGCAGAAGGTCTTGGTAGGCACACACTTTCACAAAAGCTGTTGTATGATGTCACAGTGTCAGTGAGTTCATCCAGGTCTGTATATGCAGCTTCAAGTACACCCCAGTCTGTGTAGTCAAAGCAGGCCTGTAGCTCTGATTTTGCCTGCTCACTCCTTCTCTTCATTGTTTTGACCACAGGCAACGCAGCTTTAAGTTTCTACCTATATGTTGGGATGAGATCAGAGAGACCGAGGGCTGCATGTGGGACAGAGTGATAGGCATCCTTTATAACATTTATAACCCTGTAGCGGTGGTCCAATATGTTTTTGTCCCTGGTGGGACAACTGACATTCTGTCTGTACTGGGGCAGTTCATGGGTGAGATTTGCTCTGTTAAAATCCCCTAGAACAATGATTGGGGAGTTGGGATGTTTCTGTTCCATGCTAGTAATCTGGTTGGCTAGGTGCTGCAAAGCATTGTTAGTGGAGACCTGGGGTGGGATATAAACACCAATCAAAATGAATGAGGAAATTTCTTTCAGTGAATAAAATGGTCTGCAGTTAAGAAATAGTGCCCCTAAGTCCAAGTTATAAATATTTCCTTACACTGACATCTTTGCACTACCCTTGTGTATGTAGAAGCAGATTCCGCCTCCCCTTGACTTTCTGGTTTTCTCCTTCACTTGATCCACTCTGTGGATCTGGAAACCTGGGAATAAAACAGCCTCATCTGGGGTCAAGTCATTTAGCCACAGCTCATCAAAGCATGATGCTGCCAATCCAGAGAGGGTCAGAATTAGTCTGGTTGATGAGAAGCAGTTTGTCCATTTTGTTGGCTTGATAGCAGAGGTTCACTGGATGGATAGCAGGGAGCAGTGTTTGGAGGCCCCACTGCCGTAGCCTGACTAGGGTGCCGGCTTGTTTTCCCCTGCGTCACCTCTTGTAGGTCCCAAGGATCACTGCTGCTCTGCTGGCCAAAATATCCAAAGAACTTACCACATCCGTAAAAATGGGAGAAAAGGTATTCAGAATGAGCGGTCAAATGTTCAAGAGCTTGTTTCTGGTGAAATTAATCCGAGATGGGTTGCAAGAGATGGTCAAAAAAGATTAAAAAAACACATGGGGGCACGCAACCAAGGCAGCCATACATGGCGCTATGATCAAACTAGCTTTCACTTAGTTGCCAGGTGGATGAATACATAAAAGCAAGAAGTACATTTCAAAATAATGTAATATATTCTGACTTTTGTTAATGACAACTCTGTGACTGTAATTCTGAATACAAGTCATGTAAAATATATATAAATAAATAAAAATTTAAAGCATAAATTGAATGAAATCATTAAACTATGCAACAATATTGAAAATAAAATTCATTCAGTAATACAACATTTGGTAAAACTGACAGTTAAACAGTATAGTGTCTGTTGCTGTTATGTTTACAAGTGTCTGGTTAGCCCACTCAGAGTCGATGTTTGGTGTTACTGTTATTGCTGGATGTTTAGTAGTTTTTTTTGTCCTTTTTTTGGGTTGCAGCAGTTATTTTGCTCTAACCTGTGGCATTGTGGCTGTCCTGTGATGACTTCCTTGTACTAACGTTAACAATGAGTTTTGCTATTTCTCCTCTTTCTTTCTCTTTCCTTATTTTGCTTTCTTTTTGTTGTCTCCCCTTCTCACTGCTACTGTCTCTGTGTCTCCCCCGCTGTGGTACTTGTCCCCCCGTAATAGAGATCCAGGGTAAGTATCAGCCTATCATTCACTATAGCTTTGCAACATCATCTCTTTTATTACTCACATTCCCAACCTCTTGCAGATTACTAAACAAGCATGTATAAAATGGAGATTAAAACCCATTTTGTTCAGCATATTACTAAATGTGAGATACAAGGGTCCCTAATTATCATGGGCGAGCTGTGCCTGCATTGCAATATTTAGTAAGTAATTATTAGTTTGTGGTAACTTGACTACCTTATACATTTATTTTGTGAAACCACATAAGCACAATATACTGTAAAACAAAATAATAATTTATTTAATCATTTATTCAAGGGCTTTCCCTCCAAGATGCAGCCTGAATATCAGGTAACAGTGCAGATGTTGTTGCCATTTTTGTTTAACCTTGAAACACATACTTCAGGTATTCACAGGCCATACACTATTGCAGCCCATCTAATTCCTTCACTTTGTTCAGTTAAGCCATGAGTCCCTTTATGTTCTATCAAAATAGTTTTAAAAATAATTGCTTTTCATGTTTTATGTTTCTTTAAACAAAGGTTTTTGAGGTCTTTAGAGACCCAGCATCAGTGGTGGAAGAAGTACTCATATCCCTACGTGAAAGTAACAATACAATAGTGTAAAGGAGATCCTGCATTCAAAATGTTACTTAAGTACAAAAGTATTAGCATCAAAACATACTTAAAGTACTAAAAATAAAAGTAGTCATTATGCAGAATGGCACATTTAACATCATTTGATTTAATTATAATTACTGATGTATTATTGTTTTCATTACATTTAATGTTGCAGCTGGTAAACAGGGAGCTAGTTTTACCCAGAATATAAGATTATACTTATATAATGTATAGATAATGAATGGATGGATAGCATGTGAATTTTTGACCAGAGATAATATTGTAATTTTTGTATTAATCTGGTTCTAAAAAGTAAGTAGTAACTAACTAAAGTAAAAAGTACAAGATTTGCTTCTAAAATGTAGTGAAGTCAAGGTTTGAAGCAACAGAAAATGTAAAGTTTAGATACCTGAAAATTGTACTTCAGTACAGTACAACACTGCCCGCACAGGTGGCTTCAAAATGTTTTCTTATTGTTATGTCCTAAAGGTCAAAGGTCAGTGTTTATTTGTCATATGCACAGTTAGGAAACGTGTTTCCCTGTACAATGAAATTCTTACTTTGCTGTCCACATTAATGCCACAAAATACAAGTGAAATATAAAGTAAATGAGCAATAACAAATCTAAATAGGCAGTAAAATCACAAATCTAAGGCATTTTAAAGCAGCGAGTGAAGGAAGGAAGCAAATAAAAACACAACAAGAACATTATAGAAGAATAAAAAGTGGGCAAAAGATGTGAACTTAAGTCTCAAATACAGAGGGACTTGTTGAAAAAGGAGTGACTTAAATACTAAGGGGCCATTGTACATTGGAATTAGCAAAGGAATTAGTTTCAGAAGATACATGTAAATATGATGAAATTATTGAAAATAAACACATTTTTATTGTTGCACATAGATACCTTCAACAGTGGGTCAACAAAATAAGGGAAGAATGAATTATGCAACTTAAAAATAACAGAAGTTATCAGTTTTTGTTTTTTGGGGTTTTTTTGTACCCCTCATACTATCAGTCAACATAAAAGGATAAAAAGGTTTCTTTATGTTAGCTTACTACAGTTCTAATGTGACAGGTTAACTGCAAAGCAACACTGTCTTTGGGGTTTCATGCTAGTACCTTTGAAAAAAATAATCATGTGCCTGAAACAGCTGCTGACAACTGTATTTTTGTACCAGCACTGTATGATTATAACAGTGGCAGCTCAGAGGATATGAGCTTGGCTGTAAAACTGTGAACACCATGTTGCGAGGACCACAAAACATTAACTGTGGTTACTCTGCAGACTAATTCATATTTGCTAAGAGCGAGACAATAGACAATTTCAAAGTCATTAAAACAACAGTTTTGAAAGTAAGATTTTTTTGAACATATCAGTGATTAAAAACAAATTAAAGGCAAATTAATTATATGATTTACTGATTCCAAAGTTTACAAGCAAAGTTATATTAGTTTTTAGCTCAGTCTGTGTTAGACAGTTTTTAATTTTACATTTAAGGGTTAAAATGTGGTTCTGTGGTCCATACAAAATTAACATATTGATGTGCAGCTAATTTTATTACCACAAACTAATTGCTACTTCTTGAACCTGGAGCCTCTGGGCCCTTGGGTAGTTGTACACTTTGCTCACTGGGTAATCCAGCATGACGTCATCAATTAATGTACCAAAACCTTATCAGAATGATCTTTTTTTCCATTGAAAAATGAAATTGGCTACTGGATTTTTAGAAAAGTAGTTGCAGCACTACAGCTCCTAAAAACATTTCACTTAAGGTTTTGTCTCCTTGTGCTAGACTAGAGTTCCACTTCAGCAGTTTTATAGTTTGAGGAGTTGGAGTCTTGCGGTTTCACCCTGACAACACATGATGTAATTTAAATTCTCCTTCCTTGACTCCTGCATGACGTCTGTAGCTGTTACTATTAGCTTTGTAGTCACACCACCAGATTTCATTCTGCTCTCATGCTACCCCTCCTCTCCTGTTCTCTTTTTTATTCTGCTTCTGTCACCTCTTACTGCAGACATCTCTGTTGACTTTTGTGCATGCTGTAACAATACAAAGTCATTTAGTGACTTCTTTTATATTGATTGCATTTCATGTTTTTTCTGTTGACAACAGATAGAATTCAGATTTCTAACACCAGATTTATGTACCTACTTTTTGTCATCAACTCGTTTCTGTGAAATTGCAGCAACTATCATATTTTTAAGACAGAAACTATTATTTGTGCTTTGGCTCATAACATTTGGTCTGGACGGACAGAATGACAGAGAGGGAACACCGCATACTCAAAGACATTTTAATTCACGTTTTATGCATACACTTAACCCAAATATTTGTTGGCACAAGAAGAGACCACAATGTGGGGGGAGAGAGAGAAAGAGACCTGCATTTTTTCCTTCCTTATGAGGCCAGTGCACCGTTTTATTGTTTCAAGCTGCCATAACTGCTAAAATATGTATTATTTTGGTTTTACCGTTATGCTTCATTCTTATTACTCCTATTCATTTTGGCCACAGCAGGGAGCCATATAAAAAAACACAATGTATCGTACCACACCAAACAAAAGACAAACAAATGTAGGAACTAGCTGGTGAACATAGTGGAGCATTTAGCAGCTATTTATATCTAGTGAAGGGCAAAATAGATCTATAGACTTATATGTCCGACGGACACATACACAACTCCACATGAATGCTAATGTTGCTCCGTGACAGCTGGATGCGTAAATAGGCAGTTGTTTGTTGACAAATTTGCCATAACAACATAAACGAGTTATGTCTGTGTCCCAAGAGCTCAATCCTGATCAACACCAGAACTACAAACCCTTCTCAAAGTTAGTGTTGCCAAATATGAAAGACGTATAGGATGTTAAAAGAAACCTAATTGATTAATGAATATTATATGTCTTATTTTTTCATATTTTACATTAACATTTTTTTCCAGATGCATACAAGATGTTATTGTTGGAACACTGCGCTGCTGCAGATTGTAAACATAAACCAGGTAATGACCAATGTTGGAAACTGCAATTTGTCTTAAATATATACAATGAAAAACTACTGTTACACCCAATAACCATATCATCACTGTGGAAGAGGTTTGATTTAGACTGTAGAGATTGTTTGTAATAATTCCACAAACTGTGTCGCCTGACAAGATACTTTTGTGTCATCATATCTACAGTATCTTACTTAACAGCCATAAAGCTGCCTCGTGGCTATCAGGATAGACTAGCAGCACTTTGATTAAAAAAAAAAAGGTCAAGGCTAACTGGACATCTGTTTGGAAATCTGGGCAGAGATTACCCAGCCTCAGCTCACTGAGACTCGGAGAAGCAAATGATGTAATAAAGACCAAAGAATACTGCCTCTTTGGACTTATTCTGTATTAGTGGAGATTTTTTTGTTTTTTGTTTTTTGTTTTTTTTGGTCTTTCCACATTTATATATACTGTTACATTAGAGAATTCACTAAAACAAGAAAAGAGAAGAAAGTTAGTTCATCTAATATCCTCAAAAGGTTGTAGAGTTGTTTGCAACAAAATTTAAAGAGATTTCCTCTTGGCCATTATTAGGGGCTAGATTTGACTTGAAATTAGGGTTGTATACATCAACAGACGCTTGATTGATCTGACGTAATTGACGCGGGAGTAGATTCAAATCTTTATGAGGCCGTTTTGCTTCCATATACATCAACAGACGCTTGATTGATATGACGTAATTGATGCGGGAATGATCGCAGGTAGCCAATCGTTCGGTAAGGCAGCTGTTGCGCTGCATTATGGGATGTATAGTTTGTGTGTTATATCATATACTTTATATCGCCGGGCCTTTAAAAAAAGATATATAAAATGATTTCGCGGGCCGGATGTGGTCCGTGGGCCTTGAGTTTGACACGTCTTTTGTTTAAATGTGATATTCTAACATTTAACAATACAGGACAAAATTGATTTATGTCATGTGGGTCTAGACAAAGCATTAAAGTCATGAAGTTATTTTGAAAAGTGATGGCCTATTTCAATGGCAAAATAAAAAGCAAACAAACCGAGAATCAACTGAAGAAAGTTCATTTGCAGTTATAAACGTATTTAGGTGTTTTTTGCTCACTTTTTGTCTCTCCCATGAGGATATTCCTCTCCTACAGATTCCATTACAGTTACATGCAAATTGACTATTATGCAAATTAGGTGATGACGTCATATAGCGACTTCTAGCGACTTCTAGGACAGCCAATAGCTACTTTCCTTACTGAGGAGTTGGCAACACTGCAAAGTTATCCTTTTGGTACACGGTCAGATAGGTCCTCTTAGCGACTTCTAGGACAGCCAATAGCTACTTTCCTTACTGAGGAGTTGGCAACACTGCAAAGTTATCCTTTTCCCACAACTTTTAGAAAAAAAATACCAGTGAGTAACTTTTGGATTCCCAAGAGGTAAACAACTTTGTTCCTTCAAAAGCATTTCTCCACACTCTCTGTCATGAATGACAGATTGCTGCAGTCAGATCATAGTCCAAATTATATTCAATACTGTATATA
>NW_018127953.1:243369-257770 GCF_001952655.1 Monopterus albus
TTTCTATCATCTTCTCTCTGACGAACCTGTCACACTCTTTTCTGTCCAGTTTTCTTCTCACCACCACTGTCCTGCTTGTCCTAGGGCGGGGAGACCTGCAGCCTCAGCTGGACAGTGCGATGCAGGATGTAACCGACATGTGCCTGTTGATGGAGGAGACAGAAAAACAGGCAGTGCGCCGTGCCTTGGTGGAGGAGAGGGGCCGCTTCTGTACTTTCATTGGCTTCCTTCAGCCTGTTGTGGTGAGGACATGGAGGAGGAGGTGTGGTGGGGGCAAGGGGCAGATTTAGAAAGGAGTGCAGGCTCTTTCTAACATGTCATCATAGTCTTGTGTTTGCTGGGCTGCTCAACTACTTAAAGAGCCCATGACATGCTTCTCCTTGTTCTCTGACTTATCTACAATGTTACAATGGTGAATTATCATGTCTATGCCGGCCTCAGTCACACGCGAAGACAGGAGTTTCTTTTCACTGATGTTTAGTGTGGTCTTCCTTTATACCAAACACCAAACACCGTAGAACTAACAAACAAGGTAAATACAACGGAAATAAACAACTGCATCACTTCACATTGCATAGACATGGTGCAACAATAAATTCATAAACAAAACTGAGACATACCACTTTGGCTTGCTTGTGAGCAAAGGCTGGTAGTAAAACTCAACATAAACTTCTTAAATTAATGTTTTAAGTGTCCTTTTCTTCTGTATTTTTCTCTGCTGCTAGTCTTCTCTCTCGTCAAAGGACCGAAAGTAGCACAGCGGAAACAGTAGTTCTGACAAAATAAAAACCTATGGGACTAATTGCATGACCTAAAGCTAAAAAAATGAAGTGTACGTATGTTCTAGTACTTTTATGTAGAAGAAACTCAGTTTATACTAGTCTCGCAAACTCTCGCTTGCAAAACTTTTTTTTTAAACAAAATAAAGTATTAGGCAATATTTTAAAACCCTCTGAGGTCTTGGGGACATTTTTGGGTTTTGGAGTTCATTCCCGTATTTCTTTTTGATGCCATCTTGGCTATGTTGAATGAATGTAGCTCAAATTTGGCAAATAATATATATTTTTTTAAATTAAAATTGAGGTCTCACCTCCTTAAATCAGCCTAAAATGGCAAAAATATAAAATTACATCCATAAAGGGTCCTGGGGACAAATTTGACCCCATTTAAAACCATTAAAAACATATTTTTTTTATTCCAAATTTAATCTAATATAGAGTAGTGTGATGCACGATGTTACAAATGCATTTCCAACTAATGGGTCCCAACTTGCAATTCTTATAGTTGTCTAGCAGATGCTGACACGAGACCATTTTCAGATCCTAGGGTCAATTTCATCAAAATTTCACTTTTTCATTGTTTTTTGCAAGGGTGCCTTGCTAATAATGGCTAAAAATGAATAAAAATGATAAAGTGTGTATCACTATTGAGGCTATATTGATGCAATGTGTGTCTGGGATCTGATCACACAGATCCCAATGTGTGCAGGGCCAACTTCGCCGCTGGGATCTGCATAATGCGCACTCCATGAATTGTGTGTTTGTCTGTGTGCATGCATGCATGTGTGTCTGAAGGCCGCACAAATAATTCAAGATGAGAATCAAGAGCCCAGACAGAACTGGACTTTGTTTGGGTTCTTGTTCAGGTTGTTTATGCAGGTGCGCTGCAGCCAAAGTTATAAGTATGAGATCAGTAGTGCAGGACTAGTCAGTTGGAGTAGTACTTTTTAAATGGTGAGAAGATACACCACAGTGGAGGTACTGGAAGAAGTGATGGCAACTGAGAGTGAGGACAGCGCTTCATCCTCTTCTGAGGACTCTGAGACCTCCTCTGTATAGGATAAATGTATTTTTTCAAGAATATCTTAGTTTTTCGTTTTTTCCCCATATAAATACAGTGGAGTTATGTAAACATACTGGCCTATAAAGGGTTAAAAATCCCAAAGATATATTTCATATTTGATATGTATTTTTCAGGCAGAAGTAGTTTTACAAGATTGACTAGTTTAAAGTGGAAAAAAATATGAATTGATAAAAATTTTACACCCTTATGTGATCTGGGGACAAATTTGTCCCCTAGGGCATTTTATGGATGTATTTTCAGGGTTAAGTATTTCCTTCAATGGTCATAATCTCCAGGCAGTTGCACGTTCATGTGAGCTTAACTGACATCCACAGGTGCCACTGTAAAAACAGAATTTTTTGACTGCACCTGGTTTTGTAGATATACTTTACCTGCTGCTGCCTGCACTGTGACCAGAGGATGTGGAGAAAAATCCAGAGCCTGAGGTTACTGCATGTTCAGGAATGTTCCTGTACAGGGACTGACTGTTTTACCTGACTGGATCTAACCTACCATCAGCCAGCCAGTGAAGAACCCTGGGGTGGTGAATGATCAGCTCATCTATGCTGGACCTCTCCGGAGCACAGTACCTGTTTGTTTTGACTGCTTGAGGCCAGTGTGTCTGCCACATGTGATGTGTTGTGTGTTGGCGAGAGAATTTGAATGATCAATGATGTTATTGTCGGTGCTACGCTACCTGATGGAACTAATTTCACTACTTTGGGAATGTATGTGGTCATGTGGGCAAAGCTGCAACGACCACCAGTTGGATTTACTGACCTTGGAGCTACTTGAAAGGGAGTGATGTTTCCACTAATCGGTGGGACTGAACAGTAAATTTAAAAAAGCCACACACATTGCATGCCTGTTAATGCATTGTTTCTGTAGAAAATTGTTGTAA
Source organism: Monopterus albus (assembly GCF_001952655.1). Classification (NCBI taxonomy): domain Eukaryota; kingdom Metazoa; phylum Chordata; class Actinopteri; order Synbranchiformes; family Synbranchidae; genus Monopterus; species Monopterus albus. The sequence continues at coordinate 246,113 of NW_018127953.1, forward strand.
GGCTGGAGAAGTTACTATACTATGTCTGCATTATGCTAGTTAAAATATGGGCTTTCTCAATTACCCGCTTTGTTTAGAGTGTTACAAATGTCTTTTCATCGGTACATATACTGTTGTTTACCTATCTATGGAAGAGAAATTCAAATTAATTAATGCTGTTGTAGTTTGTTGTGCTGTCCATTTTCAACACAACACCAGCTGCAGGAGCACTTTCACAAACTATCCTCTCATATTTAGGAAGAGGCTCTCAGGTTTTATCATTCTGAAATAATTACAAACTGTTTGGAGTAATGAGGGGTGCAAAGCTAATCTAGAGGTACCCAAGATTAAACATTAAATGGCTGGAACCGAGCATGTTATGGGCTCTTTAGGATGTGGGTTCAGGGCCTTGCTCAAAGTGACTCGAGGATTGTTGGTTGTATGATGCCAAAATACAAAAACACTCTCACTGGATCTGATTTCCAGTGGGAAGCAACATAATGCAGTTTGACAGACATAGTTGAAGTCATAAGTTTACATACAATTACACTGAAAATAAGGGAAATGGTGGACTGATGAGTTTATTTAGTATATATTACACAATTGGTTTATATTTCTTTTCCTGACATACTTTATTTCAGTCTTGTAAAATTCATTTAATCTTGAGGGATGTACAATCTACCAATCTCAATCATGTTAAGGTAAATGAAACTATGTTTTGTTTGAAATGGAAAGCTCCATCTCCTGGAAGACAACTCGACGACAGCCAGAGTCTGTTAACTGCTCGGCCAGTTTCTCCAACACTTCACCGCATTTGTTGTGGGCTTGGAGAGCTCTCTAACTCAGCAGCCCCCAACCATTTTTGTACCAGGGACCAGTTTCATGCATGAAAATTTGTCCCTGGACCGGGTAGAGGCGCGATGGTTACAATAACAAAAACCTTTGTCAGTTCATAGTATGTAATCTGAATGCAACGATTACACTTTATATAAGGCAATTACAATAATTTTACACTATAATATCAACTCACCATAATGCAGAGTCAGTGGGAGCCCTGGGCTTGTTTCCCTGCAACTAGATGGTCCTATCTGGGGGTGATGGGAGACAGTGACACTCGAATTGTGTTCCGTATATCCAGTCTACTCTGTAACTAAGAATGATGCTTTCAGTACAGACACAATTGTTGAAGTGGTAGCCCTCAATAACTGTTTTTGTCCTTCATGTTCATGTTTTTTCTTTCAAAAATACCAAGGGCTTGTCTTTTAATGCAGGGTGTTTTGTCTCAATGTGGCAGAGCATTTTTGAGGGTTTCATGGCTTCATTAGCTTGTCAGTCACCGCAAATTATGCATAGCGGGTGTGGAGCTTGTGTATCACCTGTTGTGATGAACCTGTAACTTAGGTAGGAATCGTGGTATTTTCTTTTAAATGCAGCTTTTTTTTTTTTGCTGGCAGCCTGTGACCATTCTGCTGTCCCATCGTTTGCTCGTTCCTTCCCGAAACAGCTCTCTAATGAATTTTGTTTTTGGCTCTTTTTATTTTCAAGGGTTAGCTTGTGTCGCTGATGCGTGAAATGGCATGCCAGAGTCAAGTGCGGTAGTGAGGCGAGGCGGAAACAGTCGTTTTTCAAAATAAGATCTGGACGACTAATGAAACAAAAATAACTATAATTTTAACTACAATTTTTTTTTCTTTGGAGCCCGGTACCAGTCTGGGGACCGGGGGTTGAGGACCCCTGCTCTAACTTACATGCTGAAGGTGAGTTAAACTCCTTCTCTCAGTCAGATTTATAGAGAGTCTGTTAGGATGTATGACTTATACTAAGTTATAGCCTACTGTAGGTGTATCTGCCAATAATATCAAGCAACTTGAGGTAGTTAATGCCACTATTAACCACCTTTCACTAGTGTTAGTTATGCAAATGTTAGCTGCCTTTTAGCTTGTTATGTCTGTTGTCTCACAAAAAGTGTGCACAATATGTGTCTTTGGAGTTCATGGAACAGTCAGCTCATTTTTGTTCTCCAGAAAGACCAGGTATTAAGCTTTGTTACACTCGGGGGCAATGAAATCAATCAACTATACGTCAATGTAGGTACATAAGTTAAAATGACAGAGAACATTAGCCTAACACTTATTCAGCCTGTGCTTGGTTACTAGTACAAAATGTTTTACCAAGAATGTAATAACAGGCAGTGGCAAAGGTTTCTGAGAATAATAAAGTGAGGGACTAAGTGTCAGCTAAACACACACACACAAATGAAAGAAAAAGAAAAAAGCTAAAATGATATAGCATATCATCTGAAATAAAAAAAAACACATTTCTATGACAATATCCCAGTTAGGATCCCATTGAGGTTGTTGTAGATGAATAAAGTACAGTCCTAACTAAACAATAACATAAATTTTAAATGAAATGAATAAAAAAAAATAAGTCTCAGTCTCATTTTAGCTTATTAACCTTCGTTAACTTAATTAGTTGTTTTTCAAATTTTTATCTTGAATGCCTTGCTAAATGGCTACTCTGCAGTATATGTATAATTATTTTTGTTTTGAGATAATGGCTGAATCTCTGTATTACCACTCCTGCACTCCAGATTTCTCTGCAGTTTGATGTGCAGTTTGTCAAGTTTCTGAAGCTGTTGGCAAAAAGAGGCCACAGCGGGAGTGCAGAATGTTAGGGCAAGTAATCCAGTTTAGAAAAGAGTGCACACATTTAATATGCATTTTGTGCACATTGCGGGCAACTGTGGCTCAGGGGGTAGAGTGGTTGTTTCCCAATCAAAAGGTTGGCAGTTTGACTCCTGGTCTCCCCAGTCCACATGTTGAAGCGTCCTTGGGTAAGACACTGAACCCCTAGTTGACCGTGGTGGGCAGGCAGCGACTGACAGCACTGCCATCAGTAAAAAAATTCTCCACTGGGATTAATAAAGTGTTCTTTAAAAACTGCTAACATGTGAGTGAGGGAAAAAGGTTTGTCTGCTGGTCTCCCTTGACCAAGAGGACAGCAATGATGTAGGATAAGAATGTGTCAGAAGGGAGTTCATATACTTCAGTGAGGATCTGAAAAAACATAACAAGTGTGTACATGGTGAGTGTAAATTAACCATAATATTTTATCTATCATATGGTTCTAAGATCAAAAGCACCCACAGTAATGGAAACCACATGGAACAAGATAGTCAACTATGATGATTTTAAAATCCCTCATATAATTTGGCTCTAGAATTTGATGTGAGTCTACAGTTAACATCAGGCTTCAGGAGTTTGACAGTGTGTGAATGTTTGTCCTGTTACCTACAGTATGTGTAGATTTAGTACCAGTGTTATGTCCCCAAAGCAAACCTACAGTATATGGAACTACAGGATGTATCCCTCCAACACTGCTCCACAAAGAATTGGAGCTGAAAAGCCTCATACTGATTTCAGCTGAAGTGTATACTCCACTTTTATGCAAATCAAGAACTGTGGCTTTTCTCCCACATTACTTTGTAAAAGCGTTACAAAGGAATAATTTCCTAGTCAGTATGAACAGGAGTCTACCAGTATTTTTTTCCGTGTATTGTACTTATAGTATGTGCATTTCTTTCATAATATATATTTTTGGGAAAAACATTTAGTGGGTTCCCTTAGACCATGTAGTCTTGCTTTGCAAGTTCAAACTCCAGACAAAATCTGACAGCACAGTTAAATGTAGACTATAACATTATGGTTAACATCTCTGGTGCATACATTTAATATGTATTTTGTTTGGTCTCATTTTGGTTTCTTATGTGCATTCTACAGGTCACAGACAAAACCCTACACCAGGAAACCACAGTGGGAATACATCATTAACCAAGATCATTCAAACCAAGCCAGTGTATAAATTGCAAGACAATGGGATTGTCGTCATGAGCCAAATGGTGTTGCAAAAATGGGGTAGCATTCTGCTGGCAGCTGCCTTTTAGTTTGACTTAATAAGTGCTTTAAACCCAAACTACCCTCCTGACCTCATCACATTTAAAGCACACCACAAGGTTTTCATGGAGCTGGAAGACAACAAACTCCAGGAAATCACAAGTTCCCAAAAATGGGTAGTGTGCTGTTGTGGGACAGAATTCAGTTTTCCTTTCTGCTATCTTGAAATACAAGCAGTATGGCCCCCTGTATTGCACTCACGGACTAGCAGCAGTCATGGACCTGATGTCACTAAACGCCACTGGATATGCTGTTCATTTAATCACACCTCGTCTTTGACTGCATCACACCTACATTTTAAGATAATTTTTATTGTTTTCTTTCTTGTCAGAACTGTTCTGTTTAGGTTCTAACTGGGTTTGGTGCTGGTGTAATATTTGGTAAACCTAACTTTAATATATGCAACCGATGTCATTTTTTTCCAATGTAAATCCAACACTTTTTTTCAGTGTAGGTGTGTGGTTGTTTATCTGAAAGTGTTAGCCCTGTGATTGATTGGTGACCTGTCCAGGGTGTACCCCACATCTCACCCGATGTTTGTTGGCTTTAGAAGCTTCTGATAGGCTAATTAACATCATTTGAGGATACATTTTAAGACCTACCTTCAAACTCATTACCTCTTTTGTTTGACATCATGTAAAATTCAAAAGAAATCACCCAAGACCTCAGAAAAAATTGTGGACCTCAAGAAGTCTGGTTCATCCTTGGGAGCAATTTCCAAAAGCCTGAAGACCGCTCAGGAAGGAGACACATTCTGTCTCCTTGAGATGAATGTACTTGAATAGTACAAATCAATCCCAGAACAACAGCAAAGGACCTTGTGAAGACACTGGAGGAAAGAGGCACCAAAGTATCTATATCCACAGTAAAATAAGTCCTATATTGACATAACCTTAAAGGCTGCTCAGCAAGGAAGAAGCCACTGCTCCAAGACTGCCATTAAAAAGGCAAACTACGGTTTGCAGCTGCACATGGAGACAAAGAACCTTTTGGAGAAATGTCCTCTGGTCTGATGAAACAAAAATTGAACTGTTTGGCCATAATGACCATCATTATGTCTGGAGGAAAAAGAGGAAGGTTTGCAAACCAAAGAACACCATCCCAACCATGAAGCACAAGGGTGCCAGCATCATGTTGTGGGGGTGCTTTGCTGCAGGAGAGACTGGGGCACTTCACAAAATAGATGACATCATGTATGTGGATATATTGAAGCAACATCTCAAGACATCAGCCAGGAAGTTAAAGCTTGGTCACAGATGGGTCTTCCAAATGGACAACGACCCCAAGCAGACTTCCAAAGTTGTGGCAAAGTGGCTTAAGGACAACAAAGTCAAGGTATTGGAGTGGCCACCACAAAGCCCTGACCTCAATCCAGTAGAACATTTGTGGTAAAAACTGAAAAAGCAAGCAAGGAGGCCTACAAACCTGATTCAGTTCCACCAGTTTTGTCTGGCGGAATGGGATAAAATTCCAGCAACTCATTGTAAGAAGTTTGTGGAAGGCATCCTGAAACATTTGACCCAAGTTAAACAATTTAAAGGCAATATTACCAAATACTAACCAAATGTATGTAAACTTCTGACCCACTGGGAATGTGATGAAAGAAATAAAAGCTGAAATAAATCTTTTTCTCTACTATTATTTCAACATTTCACATTCTTAAAATAAAGTAGTGATTCTAACTGACCTAAGACGGGATGTTTATAGGATTAATTGTCAGGAGCTGTGGCTAAGGTGTATGCAAAATTCTGACTTAAACTGTACATAGGTACTGTATGTGCATGTGCTAATCTCACATGTTAACTAGGGACATGTTAACAAAATTTCACACTACAGTTTTTATGGCCAGAATTATTGGTTTAAACATTCCTGAAATACTACCAGGGGTATTTACAATACAGCAAAAAGAAAAAAAAAGTGCTATGTGTTCCACACTGGTAAATGCATTATGTACCACTCTGGAGCTCCTGGGGTGCTGTTATGTTGCAGATACAAGGTTAATGATGCTAGCAGTTGGTGGTTACATTTCAGACTCAACCAGTGATTTTATAACAGGGAACCTGCATCTACTCGCTGATATTTTGCTAGTAAATATCTTTTAGTTAAATAGATAGATACACTAGAAATGCAATAACAGAATCGTCTGCAAATGTTATTGAACAGTTTGATGACTCTCATGTTGGCCCCTGCACAAGGCTGTGTACAGAACACACAAAAGGGGTGAGAGGACACACCCCTGGGGCAATCCAGTGGGTGCAAGTGTCTTATCAGACACTGTTTAGTTTCACTTACTGAGACCTTTCGGCTAAGAAACCTAAAATCCAACAGATCAGATTAGAGTCAGTGTCGTGGGTGCATTTTGGCCTGTGTGGCTGAATGCAATTACAACCTGATGAAAAACTAATAAAAACCAAGCATGAGTGATATGCGAACTGAAGGAAATCAAAGTTTGCCAGCACCTGATGCATAACCATCTCCTTGACAATCTTCTCAAAGGTTTTCATGGTAAGGGAGGTCCGGGCCAAATGTTTGAAATCACTGAGCGCTGTAGGTGTGTTAGTTTTTGGCACAGGTACAATGACAGAAGATTTCCACATACTTGGAACTTTTTAAAGTCTTAGTGATGTTGTAAAAATAGACCTAAAAATATCTGCCAGCTGTTCGGTTTTTTTAGTATACACTCCCCCAATACCATCACTATAAGCCACTAATCATGACACATCCCAACTACTGTAGCTTGACCTGTCATATGATAATAGTATGTCATCACTCCTTTGTTCAAAGTTCAAGTTCAAGGTGTTTTTTTTTGTCATATGCACAGTTAGAAAACGTGTTTCCCTGTACAATGAAATTCTTACTTTGCCGTCCAAAAAAATACAAATAAAATATAAAGTTTGCGTCTCCGTCTCCGGGTTGCTCTCCTGATTTCAGCCTGCTTGCTTGTGCCTGGTGCTCCGGGAGCTCCATGAGGGTGATGGTGGCTGTCCTCGCCATTGTTGTTATTGTCGCCAGAGCGAACAATGAGTTGTAGCTCCGGTGGTATGAAACCAGTAAATTCTCAGTGGCTTTGTGAGTTGGCGATATCCAGCAATGCCTGTCTGTTGTATGTAAGCAGTGCATGACATTTGAGCACTGTAGAAAAAGTAAAAAACACACAAAAAAGAAGAAAACGAAGAAAAAAACCGGCATTCAAGAGTGGAGCGCACAAACACGTTCGCCTCGGTGGGCGCCATGTTGTAATAACACTAACACTAACTTTGTTGTAAACAAAGTGAAACATATGATGTACAAATAAATTTAGAGCTGTCAAGTAACAGTCTAAATACACTATAGAGGTGCTTTTATTGTGTAGCCTACACTGAAAAAAAGATTTGTATTTACTTGATTGTAATGTGTACATCGGTCCCACACAATGATAATGTGTAAAACCAACATCATTTTTTTTATGTTAACACAGGAAATATGAATGAATTGCATTGAATATACTAGCATAATTTGTGTAAATCCAAAGACCCGGTGTTTCCTTTTTTCAGTGTAACCAGATTTATCCTGTATATATAATTGGACATAATTATAGAAGCACCTGTTAGCCTTTACTTCAATCTTGTTCTTTAGAATGGAGAAATTGCTATGCTGGGAGAGATCACGCACCTCCAGGCCATCATTGATGACCTCACTGTGTTGACAACTGATCCTCACAAACTGCCTCCTGCTAGTGAACAGGTAAAACACACACAGACCCACAGCATACAGAACACATACAGTATAAAGAAACAAACATGAATTGTCCTTAGCTCACTTAGTTTGTTTCTCTTTCAGGTAATAAAGGATCTGAAGGGGTCAGATTACAGCTGGTCCTATCAGACCCCTCCATCATCGCCAAGCAGCTCTGGCTCACGCAAGAGCAGCATGTGCAGGTATCCACACACACATATATACGTGAACGCACAGACATGACCAACACCTTATTTTCATTCTGTTCTTTGCAATGATTTATAAATTGTCTGATCAGAAAGAGGAGCCTTCCCTGATGTTTACATTGCACTGTGATTGTCAGTCTTTCTGCTTGTATGTCAGTCCATCATTAGTGTTTGTCCCATCATCTTCAGTTTAGTGGAATCTCCAAATAAATGAACCTTCAGACAGAGAGAAAGCTTTTTTAACAGCTGAATGAAAGTGTTTTGTTATAAATAGCAAATAAATAATTTCAGACATTTGATTGTATGTTGAATAACAAAATTAATACAAGAAGAAGAATATTATAAAGTATACATCGATTTCCGTGGTTCTCTGTCTGAAAAAAAAATTCACTTGGTGTATATGTGTGAACCAGTCTCTGTCAGCACATGTACATATTAACAGAAGTAGGCAAAGCTATAGCAAGCAAGTTCGCAGTCTTGTGCCTGTCGTGTTTAGTGTGTGTGCCCTGGTTCCTCATAAGCTTACACACTCTCTGTCTACCCTCCTCCCCTTCTCTCTCCCCTCTCTATTCCCTCACCACAAATATTAATTTGTGTATTTGTTTCTTTCTCTGCTTGTCTCTCTTCTATATTTTGCATCTTCTTTGTGTGCCCTTGTGATTTGCCCTCTTTCTCTCTTGTGGGCTGCCTGGATGCCTGGTTTCCCTTCATTTTTGGGACCTCTGCTTTTAACTGTGACTTTAATGTGTCACTGCATTGTGCGGTTTCACTAACCTGATCAACAACAACTTGCGGTGAACTACTCCTGAACTTCAATCAATCATAAACCAATCGCAAAATCCTTCAATGCATCCTTCGATCATCAATTGATCATTCCCACCAATAACCAACCCCTCATATCTTAAACATTTTGTTTGAACTTCCTCTTCCCAAATGGAACCAATACTTTGGCACAATACTTCTGTAATCATGCTCTCTTTCTATGAATACTTCCTTACTCCATATTGGCAACCATCACTTTCATCCTACCCTCACACTCTTCACCCCTTCAACAATCCGCCCTCCCCTGCTTCTCTGCACCTCCCCCCACCCCACCCTGCAGCAGCATCAACAGCGCCCACAGTAGTGCCTCCCGGTCATCAGGTGGGGGGAGTAGTGGTGGTATTGGTGTTGGTGGTGGAGGCTCCCAACCCCACTCACCCACCTCCTCCTCCTATCGCTACCGCAGCAGCCTACCACACCAGCCACCGCCACCAGGGGGCATTGCAGCACATCGCCTCAGCAGTGTCTCTTCCCATGATTCGGGCTTTGTGTCCCAGGATGCAAATATCTACTCTAAACCTCCCTCGCCCATGCCCTCGGACATCACTAGCCAGGTGCTAATGCCTTATGCACACACTCAAATACACACATGCACAAACATATTTATGTGCACATATTCAAAGTAAGTGTGTCATTTGGACTTAAAGCTGTGTTTTCCTGCCACATGACCAAAGTAGCACAGAAAAATCCTCATTTCATTAAAAAGTGTTTGAACCAAGTTAACATCATAATTAACTCTCCTAACTAGCATTTTTATCTTGTCTTTGGAAAAAAGGAGTGATATTTAAGCATCATATTCATACTGTATATACAATGTTCAAAAGCACACAAGTAAACTGAATTTTTCTTTATATATTTGTGCTGTAGAAGTCATCCAGCTCAGCATCATCAGAAGCCTCAGAAACATGCCAGTCAGTCAGTGAATGCAGTTCCCCCACCACTGTAAGTACTCTAGTTCAAGGGTTTTCAACCAGTGGTCTGTGACCCTCTGGTGGTCCATGAAGGCTTTACAGGTGGTCCCTGACCATGCATTCAATAATGTGTTTTCACTGTGGGAATCACACTTTGTTTTATCTTATTTTATTTTATTTTAAACACCTTTCCATGTATTACTTATTGGGGGTGACTGTGGTTCGGTGGGTAGAGCAGTCGTCACCCAGCCAGAGGGTCGGAGGTTCGAATTTCGGTGCCTGACATAAACAGACTTATTGAAGTGTTTTTATTAAGATTCTACCAACTTGACCTGGATACAACCGTAACAATAATTTATATTGAAGAAAACAATTATTTATTGGAATGCAACGGTGCACATTGGACTTGCACACACAAAAATATCAAATGTGCACTGCCTATGGTACAGAAAACTACACTTGGCTCCACTCACCCTGATTCACAAGAATAGCATCCAAAGGGTTGCTAGTTCCAGCACAACCAGTATCGGGCTGTTCAGGGCCATCGCTTGCACTGTGTGGGAGACATTCCCAAATACCTTCCACTGAAGAGTAAAAAGTCCATTTGCTTTTAATGTTGAATGAGCTCATTTTTGCTACTTGTGGCTTGTGAGGAAAAAGCCACTCATTGTGACTGTAGCGCTTGCCTACTATAGTTGCAGGAGGCAGAAATTAGCCCATTACTAGATTATCAAAGATGTTACCATTAGTGATATCCTGTGCTACAGTAGTACAGAATTATATCACTGAAGTAGGAACTGTCAAATCAAATCCATCAGAAGCTAAAAGGCATGCAGGGGCCTGCTTTAACATGTCCCATGACCTTTCTAATATAGGTTTAGTTATAGTAAATTTGGGCTTTCTGGCCTCACTGACATAGTCGTTAGACTAATCAGACTTAGTTTCCATATATTTATTTTGATGCAGGAACATGGTGTCTGCCGATCTGTTCCTGCTCTTCTCTTCCACACTGTCTGTTGCAGGTGTATGTGTGTTTACATGAGCGGTCTTCCACTGCAGCTGGCTGTCTCTCTCTTTCTCTCTCTTGCTCCATGCCTGTGTGTTAATTCTTTTCCTGTTGACATGACTATGTCTCTTGTCCCGCAGTTTGGCTCGTCCTTCACTACCTTCCGCCCTGCTCTCTTTCAATCTGGCTCCACCAGACCCCTCTCTGTCATTCTTCCTGTTCCTGTGTCCCCACCCTGTAAGCGCTCCAGCTCCAGATCCAGCTCCTCCTCCCCCACCTCAAAGGTTTCTCTCTGGAAGGTTTGTTCTCCATTCGCTTCCATTTATTCAGTTGCACTTTTGTTTCATTTTCAGGTAAATGCACAAGGTTTCTTTTCTTTTCAACCTAACTTATTCATTACCTCATTGCTTTGCTTCCTTAAATTGTTCATCCCCATTTGTTGTGTATGCACGTTTTTTTTGGCCTCTCCTGTCACATTCACTGGTCTTGCAAGCTACTGACTAGAGAGTGACTAAAATTAAACAGGGTATGAAGAGCTGACCATTCAAACTCATCAACTTAAACAAATTCACAAATTCATGCTCAAAAAGGCCCCTGCCCCAATACACCCACACAGGCACACGCTTCCAAGCACCCAGACACGATCCACCCGCAAAGGCCCCCTCTCTCTGCACTCAGATGAAGGGCTTTAAACTGCTGGATAGTGGACAAGTCTCTCATGGAAATCACACCTGCTACTTCCTGCTTATTAATTCCACTCATCTTTTCAGGATTGGTCCAAAGCAGGTCAGTATGAGCAGCCAGTAGCTGCAGCAGCAGTTCAAAGAAGAAAGGAACCTACTGATAGGCTGAGGGAAAACGAGGCATCGCCGAGCGCCCAGGGCCACGCTGGGCCATCACACTGTGATGATGGGCAGAGACCCAGAATGATGCCAGCTACTATTGCTGCCAAGGTAATGCTTTAATCAGATTTAAGATATAAGAAAATTGCAGTAAAACAAACCAAGGGAATAGGTTGGGCTGAATACAACATTTGGAGGGATACTGTATTTGCAAATTAGAAA
>NW_018127953.1:257804-294194 GCF_001952655.1 Monopterus albus
AATATATATGAGGTACATGTATCCTCCATTGTCAAAAAACAAAGGCTAGCTAAAACACTGTGTCTAGTAAAATCACACAAAATACCCATAAAAATTAATAACTACATGTGTAACTAAATATAACTAATATGTGCTAGCACAATACTGGGTTAATGCTTGATCAAAATTTGAATTAAACATTTTTAAGGAAAAAAAAAACTAAATAAAAAAGCTCATGCCAACCAAAGGTTGTTGGTACATTTTATACATTTTCACTACCACAGAGGATGAGACAATAGACAACAGCTATGATTTAAGCTAGATTTAAGATTTAGACCAACAGGCAACACTTTACTTGTGCATTTGGTCTGTGATTGATAAACATTATCATACACAATTCCACTAAACAAACATAATAATACATAATTATGATCACTAAATATATCATATATTTGTATCAGAAAAGAAATGATGGTATTTCTGTAATGCTGAAAATTTTACATCCAGAAAATCTGTATGTATGAATTATAAGACAGTCATAAACAAACATCAGCAGAGGTTTCGGCTGACAAGAAGAAGATTTTTTTTTACAGTATCTTTTTGTTTGTGTTAAGATTACAGTATGTGGAACTGTGAATTATTAGTACATTTACTGCAGCTGATCATTTTACATATCTGGTGTGTAGTTAACAACTGGATAGAAATCTTTCTCTTTCTTTGAGTCTGAATTCCAATGCAGCCTCTCTCTGTGTGGCCTTAGCATGGAGAGGAGGTCTCACCAGCAGCCAGTGACCTGGCCATGGTGCTGACCAGAGGGCTTAGTATGGAGCAACAGAAAAGCAGCAGAGACTCCCTGCAGTACTCCAGTGGATACAGTACAGAGACTACAACCCCCTCCTGCTCTGAGGACACAATCCCTTCACAAGGTCAAACTCTACATCACATTGATTATCTTATTTCTTAAGGAAGGACAACATGAAAAGGGATGCTTTTTTAATTTAAATAACATTTATATGCTTTGCAGAGCTTATTAGTTTCACTAGATCTCTTGTTGTGAGGGTGTAATGTAGTGTTATCAAAACCAAACATAGCTATTGATTTAATCAATTTAATCTTCCAAGCAGCAGGTATCATGTAGTAGGTATTATGTCAGATGTAGTCTAACAGTTTCCATAACTGCAACTCGAGAATGACAATATAAAAACGAATCTTTATACTATTAAGTGTGCTCCTGCATACAGTAAGATAGAGTGCTGTCTGTCAGTTGCTGGCTTCCTTGGCCTAAATACCATATCCAAATAATGTGTGTCACTACAATGTTTTCTTTCCTTTGTGATGGTTAATTCTCTTTTCAGTCACTTCTCTAAAAATGTAATGATGATCTCCCCCCACATTAGGTTCAGATTATGACTGCTACTCAGTGAACGGTGATGCTGAAGGTCTAGATACAGGGCAAACAGAGTTCGACAAGTCCTCCACCATTCCCCGCCACTCCAACATTGCCCAGAACTACCGACGCATGATCCAAACAAAGAGACCAGCCAGCACAGCTGGCCTACCAAGTGGAGTTCTTGGTCCTGGGGCTCATGGGATACCAGGGCAACCTGGTGGAGCTGCTGGAGGTGGATCAGGCACTCCAGGCACTGCCACCATCAGACGAACCCCATCTACTAAACCAGGTGTGAGGCGTACACTATCCAATGCGGGGCCCATCCCCATCCGTCCACCCATTGTGCCTGTAAAGACACCCACTGTTCCTGGAGATTCACATTCACCTGGCACAAGTGCTGGTGGGTATGCAGGTGGTGTGCCCGTGCGTGTAGGCAGTGAGGAGTGTGTGTTCTTTACTGGAGTTGAGGATACACAGGGAGCGCTTGATTATGTGAAGGCATCACCCAAGCGCCTCAGCCTGCCTAATACTGCCTGGGGATCAGGGGCTGCATTAGAGGTCTACGCCCAGCAGCATGGGGCCCTTGCAATGGGAACAGGCTCAGGGGCCGGATCAGAGGAGGATCAAATGATCGCGGCCAATCGACACAGCCTAGTGGAGAAGATCGGCGAGTTGGTAGCCAGTGCACATGCCCTCGGAGAAGGGCAGTTCCCTTTCCCTGCCCTCCCTGATGACCCAGCTCCACAACCATCTGGCCCCACTGACACTCAGACAGGGACAGAGGGGGCAGAGGGGTCTGGTGATATGTTGACCACCATCAGGAGAGGAGTCCGCCTTCGCAAGACCGTATCCAATGATCGCTCAGCACCGCGCATCTTGTGATTGGAGGAGAAACAGGAAAAGGATGATACTTGTCAGCCAAAAGGGAGTCAGGTATTGATATGGTGCAAAAGTAAATTATATATAATATAATGATAATAATAACATTAATAATGTTAACCAATGCTGACAATTAAATTAAATACTGAATATTTGACAGGCTTCTAGCAGGCCACTATAACTAGTATGTGTTGGACGCATGTTTGTCTTCTCTACACCCTCACCCAGGGATGGAAACTTGCAGAAAAAGCAGATAAGATTTAAAAAGGCAAAGAAAATGAAAGACCGGGTTCTGTCCTGTTTGCCATCTTACACCCTTCCCCATCCTCTCCTCCAACTAACCCAGCCGTCTAATCCCAGATGAAAGACTGATGACTGAAGGAGGGGCCACTGGAGGCGAGAAAAGGGGGTCAGAGTGCCATGACTAGCTGGATTTGAACCCAGGCTGTGTCAGCAGCAACACACTGTACTTAAAGCCCACTGACCTGAAGCTTTGGTATTAGCACGGGGAGCTAACAAACCAGGGGACTCCTCTGGATACTAATGTTAGTCTTTTTAAAAAAAATACTGTTGGCATTGAACCATGCTAGTGCCCCCTTCCCCTCTCTCTCTGTGTGTAGTGTGTGCGCGCATTCACGTGTATGCATGTGGGCAAATGTTAAATAGGAACAGGTGTGCATATGTCTTTGACAGTGTGTGTGTGTGTGTGTGTTTGTGTGAGGGGGGTGGGTAGAGCTCTGCTGCAGGACAGCTGGTTACCAAGTGAGGGCAGGGCTTTTCTCCTGTGTGTTGTGCGTGTGTTCTTGTTAATATCGTGCCGTCATTTACCTTGTTACCACTGTATGAGAAGTTATGAGAAGTAATCCAGGCATATAGATTTATTCATATATATTTTCTAGAACCAGAGAGAAAAAGTTAAATCAGAAATGGAGCAATAAATGTGTTTTATTTTCTTGTTTGGAAGAAATGCATCAATGGAGGATGGTAAGTTCTCCTTTGTCACATTCAGGCAATCATCAGGAATGCTAAATTACACATCCACTGTGAATTCATGCCTAGCTGGTTTTGGCGTGGCTCTCTCTCTGTCCCTGTCTCTTTCTGAGGGAATAAATGGATTACAAAAATGTCGGAAAAAAAAAGGAAAACTGTAAGCACTTTGCAGAGTATGTACAGTAGCCACTAGGTGTTGCTGTGGTCACACTGTATGATAAGGAGAGTTCAGGTGAGTGAGGTGGTTGCCCATAAGACTGTCCTGAGTAAATTATTTTATTTGTAGAAGACAGGGAAAGACAAAGAGGAAGTGTTAATACTTGAGGATTTGGAGTGCTTGGTGAAATGAGTGATGGGTAAAGAAAGTAGAGCAAAATATCTAAAATTGGGTTGGATGTCAGCAAGCCATTTTCTGCTATGGACTGTGAATAGTACTGAAGCTTTTTATGATAGAGTTGGAGTGGTATCTGAAGAACTGAGCATGCAATGCAAAATACACTACACATTTTGGTCAGACTATATTTAGATATACAGTAGGATTTAAAAGGTCCGTTTCCCCAAATGAGAAGCCTGATAGAGTTACAATTTCTGCCTCCTCCCCATAACAATAGAAGTGAATGTAATGTTGTTTGTGGTGCTCATAGCATAAAAAACTACATTTAAAAGCAGCTACCTGTTTTCCCAGAGACAACAGCCCATTTAGTTCCAGCATCTACTTGGACTGTTTTCATTAGCACTACTTTCTACTGTAGAAATAGTGCATCAAAACCTGTTGATAACACAAGCATATGGATTACATAGAGAAACAAGGACACTGTTTAAGGGAAAAAACACAATACTGCAGAATATTTAAATGCCATTTTCACTACTGTGAGCAATACAAATTAAATTCATTTTCATTGTACTGGAGTGGAAGTAGACATGTCAAAACCTGTATGAATACAACCAAAACTATCAAGATGCCTAGATCTAGAGATACAATAAGTAAGACAATATGTATATTTGGGTTCACAGACATGTACATATACATCAACAATGGACCAGAAATGCATTTGCCTGTGTAGGTTTCGCTCATGTGCAAATATAGCTTTACCTATAAATACTGTATATTTTGCATTGTGAGTTCAGCAAAGTTAAGCCTTAAACATAGTTGAACAAGTCTTTTGCCGTTTCTTCCTTTATCGAATTAACAACAGAACTATTGTGTTTTACCACTCATAGAAGTACTACTGAGGATTATAATTGCAATAATGCTACCATAGGAGCCAAAAGATTATGAAACACATAGAGAAGCCATGAATATTTGGTTGCTAAAAATGTTGGACAGTAACACGCATCACTTAAATATGTTATTCTAACAACTTTTTTCTTAGTGAAGAGTAAGCAGGTGCAAATTGGTTAACATTAGCTGTTGATGGTCTTTCTGGTTCTCAATGAATGTAGTTCCTGTGATCTTGCTGTTTAAAAAAAAAATCACCAGGCTACTCCAGTAAGGTTCAGCTCAGTGCAAGTAGCCCAGCTCATTTTAGGGCATGGCTGTAGGAGAAAGGATTATTTATGGACATTAAGATAAGAGAAAAGATGAGGTGTGTTTGATGTGTTTGCTGGAGACAGAGAATCAGCAGGCTTTCACTGGAAGTTTGAAGCTGACAGAGAGAGGAGTGGACGGAGCATTTCACTGCCTGTTCATACAATATGTACTGTAAGTGCGGTCAATGAGAGTCAGGCACACGGGCTTGTTGGGTTTGCTAGAAACTATTATATTGACTGTTGAGTTTTATTTTTTTCATTCTGCATTACTGTTTGAACATTTAGTCTTACTTTTAATTAATATAAAAAAAGAAGAAAAATACTCCAACTGTAACACAAACTACTAAGCTGTGTAACATATGGATGTAGGGTGTGTGAGCTGAGAGTGAGTGTGTGTCTGTTTGGCTGTTGAAATGTAGACTAGTGAACTCTTCATCAGCATATCTGTAATGCTCTTCTAGCAGTGACCTGAACATAGACAGTGACATTAGTGATCTTACAGGCTCTTTTTATGTCATCTTATTTATTTTTTTGTCTGGAGGAGCTACTGTATGTGTGTTGTTGTGTCAGGTGAATCTGACTGGGTGAGAGGGTGGAAGGGGAAAGCAGCGGGCTTGGACTCCAAGAAACATTTTGGGTGAGAAAATGTTCATCTTAAGGGTTCGTGTAAGACCACCTGTAGAGGTCACACTGTACATGACTACACATACTGAGTGTTCTACAAGGTAATGGATGACATCAAACTGTACGTGTTTGACTTGTTTGAGCTATTGCAATGTCAGAACTTTGTTCTTGTACAACTGAATGAAGATTCCTGTTTAAATAGTACAAAAGCAATACTGGGGTAGTGTGCATGTAAGTACATTCACAGTGATGTTCCAGTGTGGGTCTGTTAAAGGAAAATACCACTGTTTTGTCCACTCTGGGATACTTGTGTTTCCTATTTAAACCTTTTCTACATTGGCCCTGATGTTATGATTTGGAGTTTGGAGACACTTAACCATACATTCTTGGACACCGCTAGAGCTAAGTACACTAGTCTGAATGTCTACTGTGGTTTATGTTTATTATTTATAGTGAAAACGAAGCAACTGAATTCACTGCCAATTCTCTAGTGTGGATTATTGCTTAAACAAAGGGTTTATAATGTTGCAGAACAGACACCCTGCTTATTCCAAATTATGGATATCAGCTCAGGACATGATAAGGATTCTAAAACTGTCTGGCTTTCACACTGAATGACAGATCGAGACAGTCCAATTGCACGCGCACATGCAACAAGATGACAGGATGAGTGCGAGATGAGAGTAAGACACAACATTGTTGTTTTCCTTTAAAATGCCCAAACAATAGCACAAACATTATCCAACAAAAAAAAAAAAGTCTTTATTTGACATGTTGAATTAACTGTGTACTTAAAACTGTCTGAACAAGCTACTCTGCTACATATGAGTTGATGCGGGTAGAAGTGGGCCTGCAGTCATGTGGGGAAAAGCAGAGGCTACAGTAAAAATAAGATTTTCTTTAGGAACATACACATTTACATGTGCGTAGGCATATGTGCGTAGACACACAAAAAAACCATGCATACATAAACAAACCACAGGATATCCAGACACAAAAAATACCCTTCTTCCTCAGCTGAGAAAACTACAGTCTGCACTACAGCATGCCCAAACAAAACAAGCATTGTAAAAAGTAACATTTTAACAATCATTTCCCAATTTGATTCAGTTACAATGTTGAAAATATGCCATCGGAACCTTCTGTGACATTAATACATGTTGATTTCTTTTGCTTTTAGGTGGCCTAGCAAGGTCAGTGTGTGCTAGACAAACCATGGAACACGGTACCTTTATTTCATTTTAAAAATAGTTATACACAGTATGCATACTTGATTAAAGGCTGAAATAATGACTTCAGAAAATATTGTCTTTCTATACATATGCCTTGTCTCACACAGACTATAGTGCTGTTGAGTAATAAGGATGAATAATATCAGCTTACCCACACTCTCAAACTTTACAGGAATTGTGCGACATTTTGGAGAATACATTTCACTTTCTTGCTGTTAGATGAAAAATCAATACCACCTGAAGCTACAGCTAGCAGATGGTTAGTTTTGGCTAAAAGCAAATTTTCCAAAACATTGAACTCCAGTGAACTTGGTGATTAGTTTTTAACATAGTGGGACCATGCTGGGATTGATACATAACACTCAACAGTACCAAGTGTCTGAAAGCCTCAAGGTGTATGAAAGCTGTCAATTAAACAACTATGGAATTTGTCTTTCAACACTCATGTCTTGCCTTATGGAGAAAGCAAAAGAAAAATGTATTTACATATTCTACTGGTTGCAGACCTTTGTGCATCTGTGCATCCCTCTCTTCTATTTCCACTGTTTTAGCTTACTCTTTCTCTTCTTACCCTCAGCCTCCATCCATTTATCAGTGGATGGAGGTTGTCAAAACTTGTCATTGTCAAAGTCCCACCAGCTGCACTCTTATCCCATCAAAGTTATAGAAAAATAATTCTGATGAAGTCTTTATTTTCTATGTCCCTCTCGCCTTCATGGTCTCCCTTCCACTCTCCCCATATGTGTGTCTCTATATGTATATTGGTGTGCATGTGTGCAGTGCTGAAAATGTGGGTGTGGTAATGGCTAATGGATGGAGGCAGTATGAGACCAGAGTGTATTGTTCAAAGAAACACTGGAAACATTAGCTTGGGCAAACTACTCCCTTCTGTGCATTGTAACATGAGCTGGTTGCAAGGGAAGCAGCTGGATGTCTGTAGCTCCTTCTCACAGTCAGATTACATTTTGAATCATTCTGATCAGGCCTTTTATGGCATCTTTTTTGCAATTATCTCACAGGCAATTTATATAACTTTGATGGTTTGGTAAACTTTTGCCAAAGAAACCTGTGAGATGCATGTATAAAAAGCATTTCAACATGCAGTGGGTCATTTTATGCACCGCATCATCACAAGAAATCTGCATAAAGCACAGGGTTGATATGACCACCAGAATATTGTTTCTTAATCAATAAAGAGTATTGGTGCTGTCCTACTATGCTAAGTAACAATCTACTCAATGGGAAAGTAAGGAGCTTAGTAAGGTTCAGCACAATGCTAAATGTTGTGTAATATTAGCCCAAGATGGGAAGCTGTAAAGTCAAAAAACTACATGATAGCAACATCTAATTTAAAGCTATCATTAGCTAACTTTAGCATCCATCAGTTACTGCTAAAACTAGAACAAGTCATGCTGTAACAGCAAAACTACTGAGCAAAAGTTAGTTTTGTGACCCATGAAGTTAACGTTTCATTTGTGTCATTTCTTCCATCAAATGTTATGAGATCAAAATGTCTGTTGTTATATATATATGTATAATAGATATTACTAAAAATATTGGCACACCAGCATTTCTGTCAAATAACACACCACTTCTTTCAGAAAATTGAAATTAAGTTGAGGGTGATAATAATTCTATCCAGTCCACTTTTGGAGTTCTGTGAGGAATGTATCTGATTTGGTTTTTTTTATCTGCTTTTTTGTTGTTGTTCCAATGCAAACAAAAGAAATAAACACGAGAATACCAAAGAATTTGCGATTGCAACAATTTTCTGGGAGAAGTGGTGTGTTATCTGACAGAAATGCCAATATTTTTGGCCATGACTGTAGATATATTATATATATATATGTATGTATGTATGTATGAGTGCTGCCAATCAATGAAAATATGCACTCATGATTATTTGTGTGATTGTCCATAGTTATTTTGCTAAATTAATCTGATTTTTAAAAGAATCTGTTCTAAACAGTGGTTGGAAAGTAACTAAGCACATTTACTCAAGTACTGTACTTGAGTAGAATTTTGAGGTATCTGTACTTTACTTGAGTATTTTAATTTTCTGTTACTTCATACTTTGTCCACTACATTGTAGAGGCAAACCTTGTACTTTTTACTCCACTACATTTATTTTAAAACTTTAGGTACTTGTTATTTTTCAGAACACAAAAGTACAGTATATTTATAAGACCTTATTGATCTATGGTGGGAAGTTTACAAGCTACCCAGCAGTAATCCAAATTAAATGCATGTATGCTAGTTAAAACTAGCTCCCCCTTTACCAGCTGCAACATTAAATGTGATTAAATATGATAATAATGCAGCAGTAATTATACTATAATAATATGTTATACATGAATGTGAAATGTGCCATTCTGCATAATGAGTACTTTTGCTTTTAATGTTTTAATTATGCTTTGATGCTAATACTTTTGTACTTAAATTTCATTTTAAATGCGGGACCTGTAACAGAGTATTTTTACACTGTTGTGTTGCTACTTTTACTTAAGTAAAGGATTTGAGTACTTCTTCCACCACTGGTTCTAAATGTAGCTTAAAGGGACGCCAAGGTAACTGTAGTTACTGAGAGAAGTCCAGTAGTCTCTGATGAATGTCACCGTGTTTGTCTGTCCCAACGTCTCCTCCACTTTAGCTTTCTCATCTTCATACAAGTTGTGTATCTTGGTTACAGCGATGGCCCTCAAAGGCAATTCAGATGTGCAGTCTTTGTATGCAATGCAAATTAATTCAAGCAGACTCTCATCCTCCACAGTGTCAACTGGTCTGCAAGCTGTAGCCTCCAATTTAGCTATCGCTGTTGAAGGTTTGTTTCTTGTAGAGTTATCCAGGTGTCTCTGTTGCAGGCTATCCTGCATGGTCTGCCTTTGGTGAGGGGGAGGAGGGCTCTCTGCATCAGCTGTGTGCTTGGTCAGCAAGTGGTATTTGAGACTCGATACTCTGGTGGTAACTCAGTTTACATAGACAGTAAATGCAAAGAACTTTGATCTTGTCTAGCAAACCATCTGGCAGGGCTTTAAAGCTGAACTTGCCATTCAAAGACCCTTTTCTTTATCCATTTCTGCATTACTTCTTGATTTTCTAAACTACAGAGTGGGCGGAGGGTCATAATTACAGAATACGCGTGCATTAGTTGCTCATCAAAAAAGTTGTGGTGTTAAAGGGAATCTGTGTTAAGGTGTTATTATTACATTAACTTTGAAAGCCCTAAAATACAGTATATATATATATATGTAGAGAAAATCAGAGAGAGAGAGGAATTTCCATCAACCAAATCAAAGCAGGCCAAAACAAAACTTTCAAAGCAGGATCTTTCCAGATCAAAGATCCTGCCTTGATATCTAACATTTTGACATAAAGTATGTCTTCATCAGAGACTCTGATGAAGAGCTCATCTTTCTGCATCCATGCCTTGCGTAACATTTTTTACAAGCAAGTAATAACTCAACTGACTGTAACTGACAGTAATCAGCTGTTCTCTATCCAGTGTTTGGGATTTTCCCTATGTAAACTTTTACATGAACTCTGCTGACTCTCAGCAGTCAACACCTTGTTCTTCCATGTGATATAATGGGCTGCCTGTTGATTGTTCATTCAACCATGACAGACTTCTCCCACTCAGTAAGCTTGTTGACTGTCTGCACCTCAACAGAGTTTCCGTGGTTACTCAGATTAAAATTAAACTATCAGACTTCCACTCTAAACATTTGCTCACAGCATGTCTACAGAAATCTATATGGAAATAATGTAGACAACAGATGTATTTGTGCTGTTTAGTGCCTTTCCTCACAGTGCCACTTCCCTTTAAATATGTATAAATTCTATGTCCTAAATAAAATTTTAAATGCCACCCATTTCAAATAATTGAAATGAACATACCAGAGATGTTTACCTTTCTGGTTCACATAAAAAAGAAACAGTGCTGTCAGTTGAACAGACTGTGTTGTATTGACCAGACCAGAAGAAGTATTGTGATTTTACAGTACAGTATGTACAATCCACTCCTTTAGCCATCTGCCCAGGTTATACTGACTGTGTACACAGTGTGTGTGAATGTACATGTGTGATGCACAAGGACCCATGGTTAAGACCCCTACTGTTCCTCCCTCCCACCTCCCACACACAATCTGTCAATCCTTCCTGCTGTCTAATACTGAAGAAAAACCATTACACACACACACACATTTGAAGCAAACATGACTAAGGTAGATTCTTTTAAGCTACAATGGTGTCTACTGATGTTCTCCAGCAGATCGTGATGAAATACACCGCAATTTTCTGTCTTAGAGCCATGCAGAACAGAGTGGCCAAAGTGGCCTCCTGGTGCCACTGTCACTGTAACTCAGCTAAATGTCTTATTGTCAGTTTTCCAGTTCTTGGTAGTGTCTCTAACTCATGCTGTTTTTCTTATTCTTCCTCTGCAGCCTTCATTTAAACTCTACAATGTAATCTCTCCACAATTTACCACTAAGGTGTTATCATTTCTTGAAAGCTGTTTAGGATTACATTGTGACAGAGTCAACATCTGCTTTATATTTCTGTAAAACTGACCCTTGGCTCAGCTCTTCTCTTTCCTCCCTGCAGGCACTGCACTCTTTAATTTATTACTAATTGATTTATTGATTTCTAAGTTTTGGGGTTTTTTGTTGCCTCTTTTGCTGATGATAAGGTTTTCTTTTCTGTCTTCCTTTCAGTAAAATTGACCCTTTTTTGTTAACTTTAGTCACTGCTAATGTAACAAAACGCACTGTGATGACTCCCGTATTAATAAAAGTTGTACTTAAACTGTGCTGCTGTGTGGAGCACGTTTTATTATTAAAAAAAGAAAAAAGATCAAGGTCATAATCTGCACAGTTCAGTAGATGCTCTGAGAAGAGAATCACTATGGGTCAGTGACTGGGGGCAGATAGTCAATGAACCACAGAATTAATAACAGTGTTACAATCTGGAGACTGATCTCAAGAACACATAGATGCAGCCAGTGTGGGTTTTACATCATGAATTTGGGGGTTGGGGGGCAGGTCTTCTTTTGACCAGAGGTTTTTGGTGTGGCAGTGGATACCTTTGCAGTGAATGCTGCTGTGCTGAGGACGTGCTCTCCAGCCGGCACCAGATGCACCACATCGGCACATAGGCACACATAAAGCAGCTTAAGAGTAAGCAACGATTCTTTGCAGATGTCCCAGTCAAATATATTACAGGCATTATTGACAGTGGGTAAAGTCAGTTCAGTGCTGTCATTCACTCAGTTACAATTTTCCCAAGCAATCAAGTTTCACAAAGACACAGATTTTCGACTCCCAGATTAATATACATTACATCTATTTTTTTAATTTTATGATAGTTTGACCCCAACAAAAAGCAGCTCTAGGTGGAGATAAAGTGGGCAGAGCATGTATTTAAATGCCTGCAAGCTCCCACAGTTTCTAGATTATTTTTGGTACACCACTTTTGGTATACACGCAGTGAATACAATGTATTTTAACCTTTTTTTTAAAAAAAAAACAAAAAAACAATTGCTTGTATATATGGGAGGTGACAGTGGTGTGGTGGGTAGAGCAGTCGTCTCCCAACCAAAAGGTTGAAGGTTCGAATCTTGGTGCCAGCAGTCCATGTGTCCTTGGGCAAGACACACAAGGTACGGTGTAGCGCACAGTCAAATGTTTCCTGCCCTGTGTGTCAGGGCATGGCAATCATGCTTTCACAGTGAGGTGCAGCTGGCATTTTAACCCCCTTTAAAAGCAAGACCCTTCCGGTCATGATGCACTGACAGTTTGGTAATCCTTGAAGACTTTTTCTCAAAGGACAACTTATTGTTGTCTGGGACATACAGACTTTCAGAATTCTAATGTAGCAGCTCAAATTCCACCAGGAGTAGATTGTGCCTCTGTTAACTAAAGTTCACTTTGGATTAGATTTTAGGCATTTTGAAGATCTTATAGCCATGTGCAATATTTTTTAAAACATGTTGCCACAAAGGCTTCAAATGGTCATGACTTTTACAAAGTCTGAAGTAAAAGTCAAGGGCCCATGCAAAATATCCATAGATATTCCTAACAAATTTTAGGGCTTTATGTTTTGTGATGTTGAAACGTGTCCCCCAGTGCAGCGATGTGGTTCCCTGACCTTTTATTAATTGTTTTTGTACAGCAATGGAGGTCTATAGAACAAATGAATAAGCAAAGTCAGGACAGACAGACTGACCAACATCAATCATTAGTAGAGGCAAATCATTGTTAGTTATAATCGCTGTATGAGGATTGCTGAAAGTACTGTTAATATAGAAAATGACTGGCCTTCTCCTTTACAGTTTCTTGCTCAATCTTCATGGTTGTGGCATAAGCATGATGCTGGTATGATCCACAAATAAATTATATAAATTAAACAAAAACCTGGAACAGGCTCTGTCGCATGATGTTGGATATCACCACTTGTATTCTAATTAAAAACACAGAACTCCTGGTGTTAACTTTAGCCAGACTTGTTAAAAGGAAGATGGAGTGCACAGCCGTTGCCGTGGCTACCCCGTGTTTTAGATTGAGGAAAAAGGAATGTAAGGTCCTGAAGTAATTATTAGCAGAGGGACATGTTTTAATTGATTTTTCATGAGTGTGTTATATTGGTTTCATTATCCAACATGCCTGTTGGTTTGCAGGAAAAGCTGCAGAATAATGAATCAAAATAAGAAGTTTGATGTAAACAATCTTGGAGGTTTCTGACATTGATTTGCAACAGTCTAGTGCTGGCTGCACAAAATTTAAGAAGCAGATCTGCACTACAGTACATAATTTTAATTATTTGTCTGGCTATCATAAAAGTCATAATTGGACTTAATTGGCAACTAGAACTGACTGTATATTCATATTCAGTTTTCTGGATGAAAGCGTTCCCCTCCACAAGATAAGAGAGGAGAAGACAACATGAATCTGGTTGAACTGGTCACAACTTAAACATTATGCAACCTGTAACAGGAGGTTGCCAGTAGGCACAGCTTACTTTAAAAAAGGTCACTTACTGAAATCTCCAGGTTGTATTCACCCTAATTTAAAAAATGTCCAGTCCAATTACATTTTTAAAGTAACCCACCAAACAGACAATGATTAGAGCACAGTTTTCTTAGTTTTAACTAGGTGTATAGTCTCAACCTTACTTCATTTGCCTCTTTTCCAGGTCAATGGCTGTGACAATGAGCGCTGATCACTCATGAAGGTGGAATAGAGGGAAGTGAGGAGAAATTAGATGTGTTCTTATGTATGCTGGTAGGGGGTGCCCAAGACCGTTGTCCATGCAGCTGTGTCAGACACCTGAGCTGTTCAGGAAGGAGTTAAGCAGCTGGGATACACTCTCCTCAACCAATGTCCTTAGGTTGACTGAGTTTCTAGCTGCTCAGAAAGTAATGCACTTTTTTGTTAGCTTATAATGCAAACAGTATTATAAGGGCAAACAAAACCCCTCCTCTATGCAAAAGAGTTAAAGAACAAATTATGTCATCCTTTTCACTCATGAAGCAGCTCAGTTCATATGAAATCACAAAACATCTTCATCTTTTACTCTATATCCATCTCTGGAGATTTATGATTGTTTCCAACAAAAAACACAGCTGCAAACTACCATCTGCTGAGAATCGCAATGAGTAGTCTATTGGTTGACTGAACCAACGCTTGTCAAGCTAGCTTTCTTGACTAGATCACACTGAGAGAACAAGGACAGACTTCGTTTACTGAACATCTATTCCCATGCTACCACCATGGACCTACACAAAAAAACTTTTATTAAGAATAAGTGGGCCACCATTAATCTGAGGGAGGCATGCTATTTCAGACTTGTGGCAGCCTGGGACTGCAAGCCTGATGTACTGGCATGTACATGTACCTTGCACATGTATTTGTGTATGTGCTGAAACAAAAGTAAGCAGGAATTTGTCTTCACTGCTCTCATGTTGGAACTGTAGTTACAGTAAATGTTTAAATGTTGTGGTTCAGCTGCTGTATGACATATTGAACAGACACTGCAGATAGATAATCTGCTTTTCAAAATCTGCTGCAGGTTCAACAGCACATTTTATCACTTATTATTATTTTTAGCATTGCCAATCATTCAAACAGATATGGGTATGTTTCTCTTTACTCTTGTATTTTGTGTCCATTTGCTATTATGTTCTCAACTAAGCAAATACAAGTGGCATTTGAAGATCCCCAAGGTGCAAATCCTGGGCCCTTTTCAATCTTAATATACTTTTGTAAATTCAAGTAGAAGAAATGCAGTGAAATGTGCAGAAATGCCATCCAATTAAAGACAGAATAATTGTGTTTGGTGGCAATGACACCCAGCACAAGCAGAAGTAAAAATGGTTACCTGTGGGGTCCAGCTGGATGAATGTACTGTATAATTTCAAGCTGTATTTTAGAACAACATGCTCCCTTCTCCCATTATTGTCATGACTAGGCATGGCAGGGGGGCCCAATGTACTCAGACACACACTGGGAGTGAAACACAAAAAGAGTTTATTAAAAAAAGGACAGGTTCCTGGGTGCAGGAGAGGTAAAGCAGAGGCAGAGGAGGTACTGGCTCGGGAGATGAGGCAAAGGCAGGGCACGTACTGGCTAGGAACATGAGGCAGATGAAGAGCAGGTGTTTGGAGATGAGGCGATATGGCTGCAGGGTGGCAGACAACTGTAGAGATATGGCTGGAGAGATGAGGAAGGAGCTGGCTGGGTTGCAGGAGTGAAGGTGAGCCGCCACACAGGTAAGCTGAAGCACTGGCACTCTGAGAGAGATGAGAAAGGAGTTGATGAATCGCCACGCAGCTGAGCTGAAGCAATGGCACTCACGGAGTGACAAGGAAGGAGTTGTCACAGTGTTGATCAGGAATGAAAGAGCCAAGGTCTGTTAGGAAAAGAACATATCTGTTCTGCCTGACTGGTGGTGAGCAGGAGATATTTATCCCACTGGGTGGGGTTTCAGTCCTTCGATGGCCAACAATGTGAAGGACAAAAGACATGCTTTTGAGGACAGTGAAGTCTGGACCCTCTCCAGAGAACGGTGCTGGTTTGATAGAGGAGTCAAAGAAGCAATTTTTGTCCAAATAGAACACCCCTCTCTAAATAGGGGTGGTGAACTCAGACACAACTTGTCATCCATCTACAACTCTGTTTTGAAATCTCTACCCAAACAGTTCCACCCCAATTCACACCAGGGCAATAGACATCGGTCCACATGTGAGAGTTCATGGACAGGTCATAATCTACACCGATACCAGACCCTAACAATTCAGTCATTGGAGGACATTGTTGGCCAGCTAAAGACTGAAAATCCAACGACTCAGTCACAGTCAAGGCAGTGAAGAAAAGACTGCTGAAGGATGACAAGCTGATCAACAGGACTAACCTCACTCCAGACCAAGTATGCACCCTGCTGGAACTCTGTTTAAACACCACCTACTTCCAGTTTAAGGATTACTTCTATAGGCAGAAACACGGTTGTGCTATGGGCTCCCCGTGTCTCCAATAGTTGCCAACCTGTACATGGAAGAATTTGAGGACAAAGCCCTTTCTTCCTTCACTGGTACAGCTCCCAGCCACTGGTTTCACTATGTGGACAACACATGGGTTAAAATAGGGACCCAGGAGATAGAGACCCACACCAAGCATATCAACTCTGTGGATATTAACATCAAGTTCACTTGTGAGGATGCCAAAGATGACTGTCTGGCCTTTTTGAACTGTGCGGTCCACATAGGAGGAGAAAGAATCCTTAAGGTGGAAGTAGATCGGAAACCTATACACACGAACCAGCACCTTCTTTTTGACTCACATCATCCACTCCACAAACTGGGAGTTATCAATTAACCAGCAGGGAACTGGCAGAAAAGAGGTGTATATGTAGGAGACTGAACCAGGAGATAACGATCAGCAGGTGGATGCAAATGATAGCTAATTATGCTGGCTGAGGACATGACAGAGGAGTGTAGCGGTTAGAACAAATAATATAATATGAAATAGAATACAGCAGGAGGGTGCAGGTTACATATAGATATTACCTGTAGTAGGTAAAAGCTGATAGTTATGTAAGGGTGAGTTAAGCATTTATATAATCCTGGAAGATCTGTTTCTCTACTCTGAAATGTTTGGAGATGTTTGTGCATGGAGACTGATAGCTTGTTCAAGCAAGAACATTCTGGTTCGTGTCCTCTTTGTTTAGTTTATGGGTTCTAGTGATGTGTTGTTCACAAACAATTCTTTCATTTTGAACAAATCTTTCCCATGACTCGAGAACATCGGGTCGTCTCAGGGAGTGATTCGTTCACTTTGTATTGACCGCGCACGCGCAACATCGCATAAGATTAGAAAACCTTTTAAGTCCTCGGTTTTGACTCTCGTTTTTGAACGAATCTTTTAAATATTAGTATACTTTTCATGTCCTCATTTTCGAGTCATTCGTTTTTGAACGAATCTTTTAAAGATTAGTACACCTTTCGAGTCCTCGGTTTCTTGTCGTTCCTTTTTGTAATGTGACATGATCGCTTTGTTGGATACAGAAATTAGTTAATTTTCAACTGTCCTTAGAGGTTTTTCTTTACTCTTACTGTTACGTGATGCATTTATTTTGATTATAAAATAGCTTTTTATTTCCTACAGACTATAATTTTGTGAATATCTGTCAATATGATTCTTTTCCATAACACTGAATGTTTTAATAAAGAGTTGGTTAATGCTTTATACTTCATCAGGGAAAATCTTTCTGTATACTATACAGAAACTATACTATACTATACGGCATGGCATAGCTTAGCTTAGGATGTTACGAGACAAAAGACCAAACAAATTTGACCCAAAATATCCAGAGGTGAGGTGATGAAGTAACATACTGCATAGCCTCAAGACACAGGTACGATATTACTTATAATATGACCTTGGCTTATATTATTACATTCTGCTGAAGTGAACAAATGACTCGAAAAAAGATTTGTTCATTTTGCTGAACGAGATTCAAAGAACCGAATCAATAAAATGATCCGAACTTCCCATCACTAATGAGTTCATCTTGTGAATAAACATCTAGAGAGCAGCTTCCCTTAAATGGGAAGCTTAAAAGCTGGGTTTGAGAAATGATGTCAGAGTCAGGAAAAATAGGAACTTTGAGAGGGGCATAAAAATTAGAGATGAAGGAAGAGGATGAGAAGAGAGACACGCACTTTGTTCATGCTTGAACAAGTTTCTCTGCAGAGAAAGTGATAAGGTGATTCTGTATCTTGTCTTCAATGCCGAGGCGTTCCCAGGCCAGCTGAGAGACATAGTCCCTCCAGCGTGTCCTGGGTCTTCCCCGGGGCCTCCTCCCGGTAGGACATGCCTGGAACACCTCCCTAGGAAGGTGCCCAGGAGGCATTCGAAACAGATGCCCGAGCCACCTCAGCTGGCTCCTCTCAATGTGAGGAGTGGCGGTTCTACTCTGAGCTCCTCCTGGGTGACTGAACTCCTCACCCTATCTCTAAGGGTGCACCCAGCCACCCTGCGGAGGAAGCTCATTTCGGCCGCCTGTATCAGAGATCTTGCCCATTCGGTCGTGACCCAAAGCTCATGACCATAGCTCATAACATAGGTATAGATCATAACATAATTATACCAATAAAAAAATCATTGGAACTATAGTGACTTGTCTGAATTAATTTGTCACTCCTGAACTCTCACCATGACAGGAGACAGGGAAATCTGGGGAAAAAACAACTGAAAGCCAGGAAGCGTAAGTCCAAACCATGACAGTTATTCCAGACATGATTTGAAGAAAATGTGAATCATGATCAGTCCTTAATGTATTTGTCCTTTAGTTTGTTTTTGTATTGTGAAAAATACGTTTTTTTTTACATGATGCCCCGACTTTCTCTATCTAGCTAACCTTGTCAGTGCAGCTTTTGACACTGTGGATCACAGTGTTCTTCTGGAAAGGCTGGAAATATGCATGGGATTAACAGGCATCACAGCAGGCTGGTTCAGATCATACCTGGAAAACAGAAGCTTTTTTTGTATCTGTTGGTGACTGTAGATGTGAAAGGACAACCATGACCTGTGGTATCCTTCAGGGATCTATCTGGGACCTTTGCTATTTAATTTGTACATGCTTCCACTAGGTAAAATCTTATTATGACATTGCCTATCACAGTTATGCAGATGATATGTTATGCTGATTTTTCTAGCCTTATTCATAATGATTAGCCCCGCTCGGCCACAAATCCTCTTACAAAGTGGGTTCACAAGAAAAACAACAGTAAATACTGCATTACGTGCAATTTATTCACAATACAGCAAACATTATGAATCCTATTAGGCTTTAAAAGTGCAAATACAAAATAGTGAACTGTTAGCACAAACAGTGCATTTCCAAGATCAATGTAAATATAATGTTTATTGAAGTCAGTCAAAGTTCTCACCACTCATCTGCCATGTGACGCCATCAACAAGGAGCATCAAAGTGTGGCCAGAAGGGACAGACTGTACTACAGGACAGGTATCACCACACTGACTGGAGTATGTTTGCCTCCTGGGCTACCTGTGACTCTGAAACGGACATTGACACCTACACTTCCTTTGTGCTGGACTACATTACCACTACCACTGACAGTGTCACAACCCAGAAACAGATCACCACGTACCCAAATCAGAAGCCATGAATGAACAAGGCTGCTGAAGGACTGCAACTCTGCCTTCAGAGCGTATCCAGGGCCAACCTGAGGAGGGGCATCAAGAAGACCAAGGACCACTACAAGCTAAAGGTCGAGGAACACTTCACAAACTCTGACCCCCAATGTATGTAGAAGGGCATCCAGGTCATCAAGAGAAAAGCAGTCCACATAGTATAGCAAAGATGCCTTTGAGGATAATTCAAATGACTTGTGGTTTATCACTGGCAGTGCATACCTATGCATAACCTGCTCACTGAAAGAGCCTGTTTTTTTGTGTGTGTTTTGCTTTTTAAAGCAAGCACTTTATTAGAAAGTTTACCTTGATCCAGTTACATAAAAATCTTTTGGATTACCTCAAAGGTGTAGCAGAGGTCAGCAGAGTAGCTGAGGTTACATCAGTCCAAACAGCATAGCAGCAGCTAATGCTACATCATCCAAATCTTGCAGCACCTTGATGCCTTCAAGGACAGTGCCAACATCCTCTTGTTCATCATGTGATCTATGTTCTCTAAGAACATACTGTAAATCCCAGAGGTATCTTCAATGGCCTCGTTGATGGCAACTTCATTCATATCCTGTACAGACAGACAAATGTAAGTAAATAAAGGTGGGAAAATAAAAACTATTGACCAAGCCCTATTGAGAATAGAATAAATATATATGAAAATGAGAAGGCATAATGATATTATAGATGTAGACATGATAAGGAGACAGAATAATGGTAAACAGGTAAACTACAGACAGACCAGAGTCACGTCTCAAATTATATTAATGGTAAGAAAAATATTTAATAGATTATCAAAACCATAATCTAAACATTTTCTATTATTCAAGAATCATTTCAGCTTAAGTAATCACATAGGAGAATAAAAGGTGAGTGGAATGGAAAAGAAAATGCATTGATTCATGTACATGCCACATATTTCCTCAAAGGTTTCCTCGATCTTTACCCATGTAGACACAATGCCCCTTAATAACACACTCTCATCCAGCATCTGCATTTTTACCCTTAAAGCAACTGTTAGTGTTACTAACAGTATTCAGTCAGTGCTTTAACAACCATTAGTGTAAACTGACATATGGATAGATATTTATTTATTTACGTTATCAGATGTATGAGCCTTGTAGGGGGCTTCAAATCATGTAGGAAAAATATTGACAGGAACATAAATATGTGGAAAAATAAGTATATAGGGAAGGTTAAAACTGAGACAAAGAGAGACACAAAATGGTGGAAAGAGAAAGATAAAAAATAAATGCATTCATAACCTCCCTGCCTTTCTGTACAATTTGTATGCCCTTCCTGTCAAAAAAAGTGTCAACTAAAGAATTCTGCAATTTTTCATAGCCTTTCCTCAGAACTAGCATTAATACTTTCAAAAAGATGTCAAAATTGTTAAGCTTTCTAAGTTTGTCATGACTATGACCCTGTATCACTCACATGAGACATTTGATCAACGATTTTTGGAGCTGTCCTCCTCTTTTTTGGGACACTGTCATCAGTTTGTCAGAGTGGAGGTCCAGCTGAGACAGGAACTTAAACTGAAGTGGGATGGTGATGATTCTCTTGAATTCAGCATTGATCTGAAAACAGATAAGCACAAAGGAAATCAGGTTTGAATAGTAAGCAACATGGAGAAAGCCACCATCATACATACATACAGCAGACTAGGACAGTGTTGGAGGGAGACTAAACACAGACTGATAGTATATAATACAAATCAGGGATATTAGCAGCTTGTCAGCGTACCCAAAACAGAAGATCAAAGATAAAAAATAAATTAAAAATAAACAAGCTCAACCTTACCAACCTGACTTCAGACAGGGCCACCGTGCCATGAAATCTACCACCATTGGTACATCACGAACAACTCCCTGTTTTTGGTGTGTCTTTTCATCTCGAGTTTCAGAACCTCTGTTGTTCCTCTTCATCACATCTAAGAGTAAAGCTTTCTGTATGGCCTCCATACCCTCCTCAGTTTCTGCTGGGCAAAAAGTCACCTCAGCTCTCTTGGCCTTTTTGACATGAAAGGCTGCACTGCACTTTCCTGCAGGTTTGTGTTTTGTGTTCACTGTCACCTTTGTGCAGCCCAGTTTTCTCAGGTGTGTGCGGTAGTTAGTTTATATTTTAAACTGATCTTCCCTCTACCACAACCTGTGTTCTCAGTTAAAGATGGATACCTCTTGATAAGACTCTGGGCTACTTGTTTCATTTCCTTATCACCGACATAGACTTTTTTTACTGCACAATTTATTGCACAAAACCATCAAGAATGCCCGACTTCAACTTGGGATCTGGAATAAGTACAGCGCCACTCTGGATGTAAGCTAAACCTGCCTGTTGAAGTTTTAATTGAGCATTGGAGCATAACTTGGGCACATGAAAAACACCAGGTCAAGAAGACTCATAGACTCAGGTGATGACAGTACACCTGTATCTACAGTTTCACCTGTTAGGGAAGAGTCACTTGCAGGGACAGGACTGCATGCTTGGAGCTTTGGGACTGAATTGCAAATAGTAGACCACTCATCATCTTGCTGCACAGTGGTGGGCCTTGACATATCATTGACCTTAACTGTAAGTTTGTCTTCGATTTCTGAAATTGAGGTAAGATTAAGGAACTCATTTACAAACAGTATCCAAAAATTGAAGCCTAAAATTGTGTTCAAGTCCACACTGTTTTTTCACTTCAACCATAAATGGATGAAGGGAGTCCATGGAAGATAGTGAACCATCAGTCAAGATGATCTTAAGGATTAAAGGAGTCCCCACCTTCAAAGCTGTCTTCTCTGCACAAACACACACAAAAATGATTTGATATCAGACATCTATAAATGTTGTATTTCAAATTTAGTAGTAAAAGCCTATGTTAACTGCGCAGTGCAGTAGGTATGTAGGCCTAATTTAAAAAAAGAAAAAAGGTTGGTAAAGTACAGTATGATAGAAAAAAGTAGAAAATAAAAAGATAATTAGCAGAATACAAGGTGACTGCACTTACATGAAAATCAATTTTTGATTTTAAAGTGCGTTCTTTGGGGAATAAGCAGTGCAGCGCTGTCTCAAGCAAGGAGCCAGTTGAGGTAGTTAGGACGTCTTATTAGGATGCCTCCAGGGCGCCTCCCTTTAGAGGTCTTCTGGGCACATCCAAACACATGCAAAGGGTAGGAGACACCGGGACAGACCCAGAGCACACTGGAGGGATTATATATCTCATCTGGCCTGGGAACATCTTGGAATCCAGCCAGAGGAGCTAGACCGTGTCACCGGGGAAAGAGACATCTAAACTACCTTACTGAACCTGCTGCCATTGCGACCCTACCCGGAAAAGGGGAAGAAAATGGATGGATGGATATATAAAAACCAAAAAGCACAGCAGAGAGTGGATCTGACAGTTAATATTTGCCCTCAGGCACTGGCTTGTAGTGAGGGAAGAGATCAACACTTCCTGGCATGCAGGACATCTTGGGGACATTAACAACATGAGAAAAAAGAACACACCAGGCACACAGTTAGAACATAAAGGGAGGGAGAATGGGGGACACAGCAGCAAATATAAATCTGGGAAGAGATATTGTGTGAAGCAGGAGTGGATAAAAAAGCAGAGAGGAAACAGATCACACAAGCATATCGTACATCTCATTCTCAATGCTCTGTGATGGCAGCCTGTATTTTATATCTAAAGACAGAATGGAGTGTACCAACAGTGAGTGTACCACTGTCCTAGTCAAAAATAATGTGTGCATGTGTGTGTCTGCTTCTTGGGTGTCCTAAGAAAACCAAAGAAATTATCATGGGACTCAAATACAGATGCCATTTATAAGAAAGGGCTACAGTGATTATATTTCATGTGCAAGCTTCAACAGAAAAATATAGATATGCATTTACTGGTTCTTTTCTATCATTCCTTCATAGGGAGTATTCTAACTTTTGGTTTTATTGCTTGGTATTTCTCACTGCCTATAATAAAAACAAAATTAATAAGATTGTTAATAAGATCACAGGCAAACAGCATCACAGTATGGCAGTGCTTTGTGAGTTCTGTGTATTGCAGAGGACCCCAGCAATCATTAGACATATCACATCCTTCACATAGTGAATATGAGCTGTTACCATCAGGACAAAGGTACAGGGCATTACCGCTATGGACTGCCTGTGCCCAGATATCTTTTCTACTTTCCAGTATAAAATTGCTGAACAAATCTTTGTGAATTACTTATTATGATTTACTATGACATGTGGGATGTTTTTATGAGGTGTGTATGCTGATCTGTGTTGTGTTAGTATGTAATGTGTGTAATCCAGTCTTGATCAGCCAGTTCATATGGATCTATGTTGATTTATTTGTTTGTCCATATCCAGCTTTAATGTTGAGATAAAGTAATTATCTGTTATCACACTAGTTACAACATGTTTCCCACTGTTCTTCCAACCCTGCTGGGGATTTGCCAGTGCCCAAGAGCGGCATGGACCTCCTTAATCCCCAAAACCATCAAGTGCACAAGCCACCAAGTGTACACAAGCATTCAATACCTTTATGGTTCATTCATTCGTCCTTGTACTTCCATTAGTGAGGGCAGGTCCTTGTTAGTGAACTAGAGATATGGGACTGAATCTGGATTTGACACACATTTATCAAACGTGATTTGGGATGACTAGCTAACTCCACCAATCATATTAATCTGCATGATATCATCCATCAGAAGTATGTGTTTGGATCTAGTTTAGCTCTTTTTTATTTATATATATTTCCAAAAGTGTTCTAGTTTACTAATTTCTCCCACAGGTGTGGGTGGATGCCAACAGCCCTCTGCAGATTACACAAAATATGGCCCAAAGATAGATTCATTTCTTTTAAGGATTTTAAAAAAGAAAAAGTTGAATTAAAGACTGAATGGTGCTGTTGAACTTGAAAAACCACCTAGACTGCAGGTGACCTCAGAATTTGAACTTGTATTAGCAAAGTACAACCACTTTTGAGTAATCCAGTTATATCTGAGGAAATCACACTAATAACTAAACTTTGCCTCATTTCTTTAGGGAAGTAATAACCCTGTAACTGTGATTGGATGATTCAGATAAAGGATAGGAAGAAGTTCAGAGGAGCTATACAGCTAGCCGTGTGTGCTGTGAGAAAGAATCCCCAGTATAGCTGCAACAGTGGACAAGTGCTACTGCAAAAGAAAAGAAAATTACTGAGCTGAAATATGAAAAATTCTACTCTTCCATTACTGTATGTGCAGGGGGAAAAAAATGCCATGCTGGGCTTGAATAATTAGAGTTTAATTAAGGTTTAGTATTGCTGAAAGTCTGAGAAAAAAATGTGGTGTTCTAGGCTGAATTTGTTAATAAAGAATGTAATTATGCAACATCATCAGGTAGAAACTGATCCAGAATCTAATCCCAACCACAAATGTCTCAACACTGACAGAATCAGTGGAACTGATTGGGGGAGTATATTGTGGGTGAAGAAGCCAACTGAATTTTCCAGCCTCTCCCTCTTCCCAACAGACTATGCTCAAACTTTCATTTTGCAGATTTTCTCCCCTTGAAATGCTATTGTATTTACAAATTCATTAAGCATATCCCTTTTTTAAATCTTTTAAATCAGTAATTGGAGATGCCAGCACTATACAGTGACTTCAGGGGCGGCTGTGGCTCAGGAGGTAGAGCAGGTCATTTCCTAACTGGAGGATTAGCGGTTCAATTCCCAGTTTGTCTAGTCAACATGTTGAGGTGTCCTTGAGCAAGACACTGAACTCCCGGTGATGTCACCGGTGTGTGAATGCGTGAGTGCTTGGGAGTGCGAATGGGTGAATGGCCGAATAATGTGAAAGCGCGTTGAGTGTGCTGTAAAAGCATAGAAAGGCGCTATACAAGTATAAGACCATTTTACCATTCTGCAATCGCAGCTAGTTGATATAATTGCAATGTACGTGTGACTTGAGTATAATACCAATTAGCTGTGTTACCTCCTTGAAGACCAAAGTGTGTCCAAATAAACACATCTTAATTATGCCCACAGAGAATAGGAGTTGGAGAACACACAATTAAAATGGCTAATTAATTCAATGTTTTATCATCACAGTTTTTATTTATTTATTTATTTTTTTACCCATCTTGCTTTGTGCCAGGAATCATGCAGCTAAAAGATTAATAGTTTGTCCTCTCCACAGGACTTTTATGTCTATGTCGTGGTTTAAGTACATATACATGTTAATATGGATTATGTAATAGAATAGAATGTTTGTGTGTTCACTTCTGTTCTGTGACAATCTTCTTATTTAATACTTTATCTATTCCATGCAGGAGAAGTGGTTCTGTTCTCTGTTCCCTAACTACCAGATTACCTACCCTGTTCAGAATAATTGTAACATTAAAGGATTATTTAAATTGGGATGATTTGTCTTAAGTAATTTAGTCTGTATCAGATTCTAGATACTACATCAACCTTTGCAGTTTACTGTCCTGGCAGCCCTTAGACTCTCTAGGCTTAAGAAATGGAGACCAGGGACAAAAACTGCAACAGGAAGATAAAAAATAAATAAAAATGTGTTTCTCTGTCTTGACCAGACCAGTCAGACCACTTGGTTTTTATGCTCTATCTAGCTTGTGGGACTCACCCATAAATCACCTCAAACATAACAAGGTTTCATTTTGTATGAGTTAAATATTGAAGCTATAAATTTACTGTTCTCCTTTACTGTCCCCTGTTTCTGTTTCCCCCCTGTTTCCACAAACTTAGTTTGAAGTGCCTTAAAAGCTAATATTTTGTCTTTTCTTTGGCTTTTGGCTAATCCAGAGCAGTCCAGCTCTATGCCTAACCTCTACTGAATTATCAGCAGATAATCATGGTTATATGCGTATGCTGGGGACAAGTATCATTGTGGCCTTGTGAAAAATATAACTTATCCTTCCAGTCACTTTAAAAAGCCCATGGCAAGCTTTTCCTTGTTTTCTGACTTATCTAGAATATTCCAATGATGAATTATCATCTTAGACAGAACTTAAAGCTCAAAAAATGAGGTGTACATACAGTATGTTCTAGTATTTTTATGGAGAAGCAGCTCAGTTTACACAGGTCTAGAAAATTTTCGCTCAAGATTTTATTTCTTTGAATGGTCATAATCTCCAGGCAGTTGTGTGTTCATGTGAGCTTGCCTGACAGCCAGAGGTGCCATTGTAAAAGTGGAGTTTTTTGACTGCACCTGGTTTGGTGGATATATTTTACCTTCTGCTGCACTGTGACCAGAGGATGTGGAGAAAAATACAGGGTCTGAGGTTACTGCACATCCAGGAATGTTCCTGTACAGCCGTGGTTCTCAAAGTGTGGGGCACGCCCCACTAGTGGGGAATAAAGACATGACAGGTGGGGTGCAATGAACGAAGAAAATTAAAAATAGGTCATTAATACAAGTAGATTAAAATAACAACAGTTCGGGGCCCGGGAGAAAAAAATGGAACCATAGTGCAACAATAACAGTTTACTGTTGGAATTTTAACTGTAGCACAACAATTTAAGGAAACATTCACAGAGAGGGCCAATGGTGTACGTAAATGGATAAATTTGTTACATAGACCACAAAAAAAGCAGACAATTCAGCACAAGCAGACAAAGAAACAACAGGCAGTACCCTTATCAACCAAAAAGCCAGCTGAAATGAAGCCTATCTTGCGCTTGGATTCACGGTGGGAATGGTGGGGGCAGAGGAGAGACCCATGTGTGTCCTGTGTATTAAACCACTGGCAGCAGACAGCATGAGACCCAACAAATTAAGAAGACATTTAGAGACAACACACCCCAGTCAATTGCTGAGCAGCTCATTCTCCCTGTAACTCTAGACATGGTGTCGATTATGCTGGATGAAACAAGTGCTGCAAAATTGAAAACTATCCCTCTGTCAAATGATACAGTTGCACTTATATTTTATCCGTTTTCAACTTGGTGTTATTTGATATTTCAGTCAATTTGAAATTTTAAAATTGGCCAATTTCGTTATAATTTTTTAACAAGTGGGGCTTGAAATTTCGCCCACCCTCTCAAGTGGGCAATGACAAAAAATGTTTGAGAACCACTGCTGTACAGGGACTCGTTTTACCTGACTGGGTCTAACCTACAGGCAGCCGGCCAGTGAAGCCCCCCGCGGTGGTGAATGATCAGCTCATCAACACTGAATTACCCCAGAGCACAGTATCTGTTTGTTTTGAGTACTTGAGGCCAGTGTGTCTGCTGCATCTGATGTGTTGCTGGTTAACAAACAGATTAATGGCCCATGGTGTTACTTTCACTACTTTTGGAATGTATGTGGTCGTGTGGCGGAAAATGCAGTGACCACCGGTTACCGACCTTGGAGCTACTTGAAAGAGAGTGATGCTTCCCTTGCTCAGTGGGACTTAATAAGTTAAGTTATGGAGGCTGTTAATAAGTGTTAAAAAAACACACCATGCATGTCTGTTAATGCCTCGTTTCTGTAACGTTAGAGATAATTGTTGTAAGGCTGTTGAAGTTCCTATGTCTATATTATGCCAGTAAAAATATGGAGTTTCTCAATTACCCACTTAGTTTAGAGTGTTACAAACCTCTTTTCATTGGTACTTATACCATTGTTTACCAATCTATTCAAGAGAAATTAATTAATTAATGCTGTTGCAGTTTGTAGTGCTGTCCACTTTTGACACATATACCAGCAGCAGGAGTTGTGTGGGTTCACAAACTATTCTCTCATTTTCAGGAGGAGGCTCTCTGGTTTTATTATTCTGAAATAATTACAGACTATTTGGAGTTATAATGGGTGCAAAGCTAATCTAGAGGTACCCAAGATTAAACATTAAATGAGCATACCATGACCAATTTAAAGTATTTTATTCTGGCCAGACCTCTCTACTCTGCATTGAAGCAAAACATCTATTTGTATTAGACAAAATTTGATTAGTCTGATTTATTTATGAGATACATGTAGTTGTACATTAAGTAAGCGTAGGCAACACAATAATCAGACCTTCCTCAGAAGAGAGAGGTATCCGTGGCAACAAATGTCTGTGAGTAGGCTTACATCAGATGACATACACAATTCATAGTCGGCTGAAGCTCAACCAGTGCAGTGCAAATGCAGGTTCAAAGTGTCGGTCCCCAGAGTGTCAGCTGTGCTCTTAACACTAGAGTGGATCACATAATGAGTCAACGAGTCCCCCTTTATGAAATAACATAGTGAAAAAGCTTGCATCAGACTGTACTGTACTGAACTGTATAGTCTGTGATCCAAGGTCTTGCATTGTTCTATTTCAAGTAACAATGCAAGACAATGTAAGTGAAAATACAAACAAACTAAAGCTTCCTCTTTTCTTCCTAATACTTATTGAATGTATTGTTGGTTTCTGAAGAGAGCCTGCTATTTATAATAATAATAATAATGATAATTATCATTCATTCATCTATTCTTCCTGTGCCCGTGTGGGTTTTCTCCAGGTACTTCAGCTTCCTCCCAAAGCCCAAAGACATGCAGGTTACAGTGACTAAATTGCACATACTGTAGGTGTGAATGTGAGTGTGTCTCTATGTGTCAACTGTTGGCCTCCAGTTCTTGTTACCATTGCTAACTCTGAGAGACGAGGCAGTCCAAGTAACTTCAAAACAGTGCTGATTTATTCAAAGGATCACAGGTAAAATTAACATTACACGCTCAGGTATCTTGCACCTCCAAACTGCTCACAGGCAGATGTAAGATGAAAGACCCTGAACCCACCAGGCCTATACATTATATCCCCTCGGTTGGGCTAGCCCCATACTACACAGAAACGTCAACCAAGACGTCTCTGTTGCCAGCTTTGCAGCTGGTCATAGCAGTAGTCAAAACATGAAGCAAATCAATGTGTGTGTGTCTGTTAATTAAGTGGTGTGTAGCTCAAAACATTCTCACGACCTCTAGTAACATGTCGTGACTTAAACATAAGAACATATTATGGCTAAGGCTACAGTTATACACGTCGTAATAATAATATTTAACACCCTGTCTGCTGACAGTCATCAACTCTTCTCTCTAGTTATCCTTGACCAGATGTGCCCTGTAGAAACTCATAAGCATGACTAAGCATTTAACAGTCTAACTAGACATCCTATCTCCACTAAACATTTCTAATACATAAAGTATCTATCCAATATCTATCTGACTAAAAATACCTAACACAACCTTATAATAGACTTATCCCACCTCTTGCCCAGTGCTGGCTGGGTTCAGCTCCAGCCCCCCGTAATCCTCTACAATGTATAGATAATGGATGGATGGATGATTTTCTCTAAATTTCTATGCCATGCATTCTGTAGTCATTTTGACTGTGAAGTGACAAAGATCCAATTTACACATGGTCTTTAAATCCAATTAATATCTTTTGTATTGTCCACAAGTCCAAAGCAGACATTTTGGAAGCAATGTTTTATTCTGAGGGACTTATTCATAATCAACATATTAGACTTTGATTCTAGGTATTGAGGACCATCTGGAGACTGCTAATGCAAACCACCCCCAGTACATCTGCTATCACACCTCTGACCTTCTGACCTTAGACAATAAGTATCAGTTGCTTCCTTCTTATCTGATCAGTTTCCAAGGTAACAAAACACAGGAATGTGAAAGAGAAGCTCCCTTATCTGATTTCTCCCAAGGAACACTCAGACACCAGAACTTCCCTTGTCTTAAAACATGCTCTCTTTTGAACAATATCTATAGATGCCTCACAAATCAACTATCACCAAAGACTTTGTTAATTCTGACATCTCTCAGTACTGCTCAAAAAGTTACATAAGTTGTTCTTTTGATTTCTATATTTTAATGATTGTGTGCTGATAATTGATTGCTTTTGTCTTTTATTCTAAAAGTTAAAAGTTTTTACAAAGTTAACCATTCCTTTCCTTCTCACAGAATGATCCACATATGAGTTTCTTGTCAGACTGTGTGTTTCTTAAAACTGTTTAAAGCATACAGCCATGGTGCAAGAACTGGGTGTGAACCTTTCTCCACTGTGCACAGTGCACTTGAACAAGAGAATTAAAAAATAAGTCTCATTTCAAGAGTTCTGTAATACCCCAGTTATTTTATTGGACAGCTCTGAATAACAAAGGACTCCGTCTTTCTTCATTTTAGTGCTGATTTATTTTAAAACCACAAATAAAATTACAAGAGACAGCCCGGGTGGCTCCCTCCTTCATACAAGCTGCTGGAGAAGAGGAGTTCCCGGAAACACAGAGCCTAATACATTTATAAGGTTTTGGGCTAACCCCTTACACAGACAGATATAAAAACATCACGAGTTGGAGACAGCCCAGCGTCTCCTTCTCTTATCTAGAGCTCCACAGGCTTGGAGCAGCTGGACATAACAAAATGAAGAATTCTATGTGTGTGTGTCTTGTTATGTGATGTGTAACTAAAACATTCATTCAGACATAATTCTAACACAAGATGAATACAAGAAAACAATTGGTGTCAAGGTACACTTTTCAGAATCAACATTGTCTTCTAACCTTGAAGCAAAGCAGACTAGAGCAGACTTTGAATCTTACTAAACTACATTACTAACACATTAAAGTCTAACACAATAATGTCTAATAATTGTCTGACTGATTTATTAATTTCTAACAGTTCAAAAGTCTGATCACCCATGGGTAGAAACTTCCTTAATCGGCTTGTTCTACATCTTGCGCTCCTGTACCTCCTGCCAGAGGACAGAGACCATGACCAGGGTATGAATGGTCAGAAAAGATCTTCCTTGTTCTGCTGAGGCCATGGGAGTTGGTGATGGCTTCTTTGGCCAGCTTCTTGACTAGGATGTCTGGTAGGATGGTGTTAAATGCTGAAATATGGTCAATGAAAAGCATCCTGACAGTTCCCCAGTTTCTCTACATGGCTCAGGGCAGTGTGGAGAGCAGTGGTGATGGCATCGGCTGTCAACCTGTTTGCTCTATAAGCAAACTGGTGCTGGTCAAAGCCTGGAGGAAGTCAGGACTTGAGGTGGTGAGCTACAAGTCTCTCAAAGCACTTCATGACTACAGAGGTCAATGATATTGTAGTCATTTAGGCAGCTTATGGTTGTTTTTTTGACGACTGGGATGATGTTGGCCTGTTCCAGGGAGATGTTGAAGATCCTTGTCAGGACCCCTGATAGTTGATCAGCACAGCCCTTCAACACTTTGCCCGGTACTCCATCTGGTCCTGCCGATGCTTAAATATTGTTCATGTCCATGAAGCAGTAATTTGTAAGACAGGGATTATGGAAGGTCATATCATCCTCCACTCCCAATAATTACAGAACCTAAAGGAATTTAACATTAGACTATTTTAATGTTTTTAGAGACTGTAGACAACACTATCTAATACTTGGTTAAACTAAACAGAATATTGAAATCGCTGCCTAATACAACCTGTGTGCTTGCCATTGGTTTTCACTCCCTTTCCTCCTCTGAGCAGCCTGACTCTAGGTGCCTGGCCATGGATGCAGCATCATGAACAACTCAGCACCAAAGCAGCTGGGCAGAGAAAATGAGAGCCTTTATTGATATGCTAATGTTGTCATTCATTAACTGTCTTCAATTAGTGAGTGTGTTACTGTGGGCTTCTGGCTAACTGAAGCTACCAATACCAGACTATTTACAGACAAGAGACACATAATTCCTGAAATGCCTTGGATGCAGAGAGTGGGAAAGTGCAGTCATGAAAATATGTTGATGAAAAGCCAAAGTGGAGGTGGAGGAGGGCAAAACAAATTGGGGAAAAGAGAACAAAAGTTTATAGTATAATTTCAGAAGTGTGAGGAGAGGGTAGGAACAAAAGTGAATCATTTTGGGCAGGGACAACAATAAAGATTAAATTTGATTCTCTCTTTCAGTATTCAGAAAGCCAAGTATTATTTTTTTATATTAACCAGGGCCTATGATATTTGATTATGGAAACCAGTGGCTCTCAACCACATACAATAAAATATTTATGACCCCACCACATAGGGGAATCCATTCTGTAGTGACTGGCTGAAATGAAAACCCTCACACTGGTTATCAATAAGGTCAGAACCACACTCCCAAACACAGCTTGTATGTTGCACTGATTTATGACCTTTTCTTCACTTTATTGAGTCATTGTCTGCACATCTAGTCTTATCAACCACTATTGGTAAATGTAAATGAGGGCAAAGCCATGATAAAATGTTCAAGGGTTATAAACATGGGGGCTGAAAGTTTGCCGGGTGATTTGTAAGTTTGTACATTTGTCCTTGGTTAGACCCCATAAACACAATACCTTCTCATGTTATGGTTTCACTATAATAATAAATTCTCAAGCAGAGTAAAAATACACAGATAATGATGAATGACAATGATGTCATACCCCAAACATATTTATCAACAGTTTGGTTGTGATTTTTTTTTTTATGACTGGTGTAACCCTTCGGTATCCAGTAATACAGCAGTACATAACCTACAGCAAACAAAACATGACCAGCTTCTCACATACAGTTAGCCTTTCCAATGTGCACAGTGGTGAAAAGTACTTTAAAAAAATCCTTCCCATTCAAAAGTTATAAACATGCTCTGTCAGGTTCCCCCAAAACACTGGATGCAAATGCACAACTCTACAGGCACTGAAAAGGTTTAAGTGGTTTATTAATGGGTTACAGGTTAAGGCAGAGCTGCAAACAGGGAAGATGGCTGCGGCGTGCAGGTAAGACTAAGGAATTGTTTCTTAATCATCAAGGGAGGATATACTCGAATCGATGGGTCACAGGTCTTTAAAGACAGTCTCCGCTCCAAGCCTGCAGAGACCAGGGAACAGGGAGGAAGGGGAGACCCCCAAGGATGGTGCTCCTGGGACCAGACAGGAAACTGGTGCTACTCAGGAGGACAGCTTTGGAGTTTGGAAGATAGCTGAGGCCAGGTCGTTCAGGAGGATGACCAAAACCGAGCAGGAAGCTGAGGCCATTCAAGTGGTCCACAACAGAGCCGA
This sequence comes from Monopterus albus, assembly GCF_001952655.1. Classification (NCBI taxonomy): domain Eukaryota; kingdom Metazoa; phylum Chordata; class Actinopteri; order Synbranchiformes; family Synbranchidae; genus Monopterus; species Monopterus albus. The sequence continues at coordinate 291,103 of NW_018127953.1, forward strand.
GGCTGCTCTGGAGGATAACCTTGGAGTTTGACAGGAAGCTGAGGCCCCTCAGGGGTCTCCAATAGATAAACAGGGGAGAACCCCACGGGGGGATGGACAGGTAGCTGGCATCTGTGCCAAAGCCTCTTGGGAGGACAGACATGAGGCCGGCTTCTTAGGTAGGATGTCACTGCAGTGGGCTGGACCATAAATTGCAAAACAGGTGAGGCAGGGACTGCTGCAGGATCTTCCATGGAGGCAGTGTTTCTCCATGCCAAAGCAGCAGCTGGAGCAATGGTGTCATTCATGACCCCTAGGAGCACCGAGCAGTGGCACCAGCATTGCTTTGGACCCACTGGAACGCATACCAGCAGAAAACTGCTATACAGCTGTTCTGCTATTTTTGAAAAAAATAAAAGCAGATCATAAATGCTACCAAAAATTTGGATCGACTGATTGGCTTTTTCCTGAGCAGGAAATAATTAGTGACATTACTAATGTGATCACTTTTGGGATTTCCTCCATAAGCAGTGATTTTAAAATTCTGAATAAAGATTTGGCTTGTTTACAACCGGTCTGATGTTCTTCCAGGTTATGTTCATCTATCTGTCTCACCTGTTTTTACTGTACATGTCACCACATTCCGAGACCTCTATGGTTACTTTGGTGAGTGAAATATTTTTGTAACAGAGAGAACTGATAGTAAGAAAAAAAGTTATGAAAAGATTAAGCTACAGCTGAAGCAGTCCAACATGTTTCTCATGGAGGTTGCACAAAGTCTGACAAAGTTCAGCTGAAACTGATGAAAGTGGAATCTGACAAGCTGCCCCTGATGTGTCAGGGTCTCTGAAATGTGTCATTTTAATGATTCTGTCAAATTTCCAAAATATTTAAGCTCTGGTGTACCTTCAAACACTAGGCAGTTTATATTCTCTTATTATTCATGCATATATCTGTGTTGGTTGTCATCTTTCTCATCTACATACGTGTTACTTTCCACCAATGTGCTTTCTCCTTTTTGTTTTTATTTGTCATTCACTGTGTTGTGGACATGCTGTGAGAGTATACAGCATGCCATTTATTTAGTCAGGCTTTCTTTCCTCCATCAAGCTTCTCTTCTTTCTTCCTCTCCCATCCCCACTCCTCCTCAAGGCCACTCAGTATGCAGAAGAGGCACACTTGATGGTTTTTGTTGTGAGCTGAGGTATTCTGTGATTTCTGATTTGACTTTCAGCAGCTTCAGATGAAGACGCTGCCATTCTCCCTGAAGCCTGAGAGCCATGTTAAGATCTGATGAGAGACAAAATGTAGAAGACTGACATTTTTCTGTTATCCTCTCAGACACCCAAACTCCAGGCGTCCTTTTCATCCCAAGCAACCTTGCTTTGTTTTCTCCACTAATTCTTCCCTTTCTCTTACCCCCACACCCTCCCTCTATCTTCAGTAATTCTAATATATACATTTAAACATGAAATCCGCCTGACTCATTGTGAGGTCTCACCAAAGGCAACCTATCAATGTAACAATCAAAACATGTCAACACAAGTAAAACTATTACATGCTTTTTTATTCTTTATTTTTCTTGTCATTTCCTCAGTTTTCTTTCTCCGATTGTTATCAGTTTGTTCTCATGATCAATCTGGTTTTTTAAGGCACAGCCTTGTTTTACACAAAATCTTAAATAGATGTTTTAAGAAGCTAGTGGGTGCTATGCATAAGTGTAGGTTACAATGGAATTAACATTTGTACGATGTTAAATGAAACAAATAGTAAAAAAGGCGACCAAGAAAGAAAAAAGAGAAAAAAGAAATAATGAATAAAGCAAGATGAAGGCAGGAAAGAAAGAATATAAATGATAAAACATAAAAAAACAACAGCATCACTCTAAAGTTTGTATTTCTTAAAGAGAAGCAATCCCAAAAAAATGTAAGATATCTAGTCATCAGTGTTATTTTATTTACAAACTGAGAAAGGGTGTTTGTTTTAGCATATTTAGTATCTTTCTACTAAATCTGAAAGGACACAAAATTAAAACATAATTTTCCTTCATTCATTTCTTTATGTGCTCTGTGACTCAATTCATCTTTTACCAGTGACAACAGCCTTGACCATACGCTCCCCTCACATGCAAAAAGCTCTTTTCTCCTCCAGCTATGTCTGACTGAGTGAAATAATACAGTCACAGCTTCACAACTGCAACAAATAATCAAATAATTAGAGCACAAATCCCAGAGAAATATCTACTGAAGAGATAATTTGTCACACTGAAAAATATTTCTTGTCATTTGCTGTGTTTGGCTTGAAAGCAGGTTTTAAAAAAATATTTTCTCGGTGAGATGTGTTTTGACTTCCCCTTGATCATTCATCACACCATCTACATCCCAGAGCAGTTAAAAATAAAATAAGGTAGAGCGGGGGAACTGGAAGTAAACATTCCTGCATACAGGGAGATGTTGTTTCAGAACAGTTGGTCAATCAATTAAATTAATACATACAACCATTATCTATACCACTTATTCCTGAATAGCGTCATGGGGGGCTGGAGCCAATCCGAGCTGATATTGGGTGAGAGTTGGGGTACACCCTGGATAGGTAGCCAGTCAATCACAGGGCTGACACTAAAAGACGGACAACAACACTCATCCATACTTGTTCCTATGGGCAATGTAGAGTTGCCAGTCAACCTCAGCTGCAAGTCTTTGCAGAGTATCCGGAGAAATCCTGTGCAGGCACAGGGAGAACTCCACACAGGGCACCGGGTTGGCTGGTGTCATGATTCGGTGCCACTGCTTCCTGTCAGGCTTTTATTTTGATGCCACTTCCTGTTTTGTTTCACCACAGTTTTGGTCTTTTTACTTTTATCACTGGCATTAGTTTCACCTGCTCCTTATTGTTTACACCTGTTTTTCTCCTGTATTTAGGCAGCGTCCTCCCACAAGGACGCTGCTAGATTGTTCTAGACTCCAGCTCTGACTCTCCAGCATTCATACCTTGCCTGACTCTCTGTTTCTGACCTTGGATTACTGTTTTTGACCACCGTGTTTTGCCTATGCCCTTCCAGTTTCTGATTGCCTGCAGTGTACCGAACTTCTGAGTTATTCCCCTTGACCTCT
>NW_018127953.1:294414-298215 GCF_001952655.1 Monopterus albus
GAACGCGAGCCCAGACTGGCTCCGCCAGAACGGTACAGAGGAGAGAGCGGAGAGAGCAAGGCGTTTCTCACCCAATGTGAGATCCTCTTCGAAATGCAACCATCAGCATTTCCCACCGAACGAGCCAAAGTGGCCTACACCTTATCCTTGTTAACCGGAAAAGCCAGACAATGGGCCACGGCGGAATGGACGGCTAGGACGGCCTGCTGCAACACGTTTGTTGGTTTCGCTGCGGAGCTCACCAGGGTGTTCGATCCACCATGCTATGACTCGGCCGCTTCTCCCTCGGTCATGTCACTATCACAAGGTTCCCAGTCAGCTGTGGATTACATCATCGCTTTCCGCACTGCCGCTGCAGCCAGCGAGTACAACGAGCCGGTGTTTTGTCAGATTTTGCTACCTATCAAGACGTGCTACCCACCATTCACAAAGTGGTTAGGGTTAGGGGGATGGATCGGGGTGGGGTTAGTCAGTCCATAACTGCGCAGAACCTAATGCGTATGCGCAGACAGTTTGGGTATGGAATAATGACGGGTATGAAGATTCGACAGAACACCGGCACTGGTGGACACTTTTTACCGCGGCCTGTCGGACCTCCTGGAGGATGCCCTGACAGCCTACAATCGCCCGAGAAGACTGCGTCCTCTCATGGATTTAGTCACCCGCCTGGAAGGGAGATATCGGGAATGCCAGCAGGAGCGCCACCGGGGATCATCGCACGCCGGCCCAAGCGCCGCATCAGAGACCCCGGAGCCCATGCAACTCGGGAAAATGAGATTAACGCCAGAAGAACGAGAACTTCAGTTCCGGCAGAATTTATGCTTGTATTGCGGAGGTCCCGGACATCGTGCCTTCACATGTCCGGTAAAAGAGCAGGGCTCAGCAAGAAGAGGAGGGCGCTGCTGAGCCGCTATAATACAGCTAAGTCGTTCTCTCATCCCATGGTACAGGCTGTTTTATCTGTCCATGCTCATGATATTAAAACACCTGTGTTCATTGATTCTGGTTCAGACGCATGTTTTATGGATTCTGCGTTTATCCAGGCACATAAGATACCTACATGCAAAGTGGATCCGGCTCTTCTGGTACATTCACTCAATGATAAATTCTTGCACCGGGTTACCAAACAGACCACGTCATTTATGCTTACCATAAACAATCACACAGAAGAAATACAGTTTCTGGTCATGCGGTCTCCACATCATTCGGTGGTATTGGGTTTTCCCTGGCTAGTAAAACACGGGGCCAAAATGGACTGGGGAGCAGGGCGAGTGGTAGAATGGGCCGCACAGTGTGCCACCACTTGTCTGCGCTCCACGATTCCACAACGCACCAATTGGGGAGGGCCAGTAGACGAAATCCCGGACTTAACCCTTGTGTTCTGTTAAGAATCTTAATAAAAGTGCTGCTCTTCTCAGCATTGAGCAAGGCGTCATCGAGGCCCAGGGGTCAGAACCAGGTCCATCGACCTGTCCGACCAACCGCCTGTTTGTTCCAGTGGCCTTGCACACCAAGGTGTTGCAGTGGTGTCATGCCTCCAAGATCGCCTGTCATCCTGGGGTGGCACGAACCTGCTACCTCGTGCAAAGGCGGTTTTGGTGGCACACTGTAAAAAACAATGTCCGGGGGTTTGTGGCTGCATGCCCTGACTGCACCAAGCACAAGGCCCCCACATGTCAACCGGTAGGGCTGTTACACCCTCTCCCTGTTGCCCTGAGACCCTGGACCCACATCTCTGTGGACTTTGTAACCGGCCTTCTCACATCACGAGGTAACACAACCATCCTCGCTTTTGTTGACAGGTTTTCTAAAATGGTACACTTCGTACCACTACCCAAGTTATCCTCAGCTAAGGACACAGCCCAACTCCTCATCCTACATGTGTTCAGGTTGCATGGTCTCCCCAGGGATGTGGTGTCAGACAGGGGACCCCAGTTTGTGGCCCGTTTCTGGATGGAGTTTTGTCGGCTCCTGGGTATCTCTGTTAGTTTCTCCTCAGGGTCTCATCCGCAGACCAACGGGCAGACTGAACGGCTCAATCAACAACTGGAAACTGGCCTGCATCTCTTGTGCCACCGGGACCCGACCCTGTGGGCTGATAATGTGACCTGGGTGGAATATTCCCACAACTCCCTGCCTTCAGCCACTACTGGTATGTCCCCTTTTGAGTGTGTGTATGGATACTCCCCCCCTTATTTCCCAGTTTGGACCCAGAGATCCGGGTGACGTCTGCATCCGCCTTAGTCCATCGCTGTCACCGAGCCTGGAGAAGGGCCCGCCTAGTCTATCTCCGTTCAGTCCAGGCATACGAAAAGTGGGCCAACTTACACCGGTCCCGAGCACCTGTCTACCAGCCCGGCCAGAAGGTCTGGTTGTCAGTCCGTGACTTACCCCTTAGAACTGAATGTCGCAAATTATCCCCTAGGTTCATAGGGCCATTCCCCATCTCCAAGGTAATCAACCCAGCAGCGGTCCACGTCTGTCTGCCCCCCTCTCTTTAAGTACATTCCATGTTTCACGTATCCCGGGTCAAGCCTGTTCGGTCCAGTCCCCTGGCTCCTCCACCTCCTGCTCGCTTTGTTGCTGGGGGTCCGGTCTACATGGTCCGGCGTCTCCTACGATCCCGGAGACGTGGCCAGGGGATCCAATACTTGGTGGACTGGGAGGGGTACGGTCCGGAGGAGCGGTCCTGGGTCCCCCCCCGCCATATCATGGACCCGTCACTCATTCAGGACTTCCATAGGGCCCATCTGGGGCAGCCTGGCGGTAGTTGTGGGACCGCCATGTGAGGGGGGTTTTCTGTTGTGTTTGTGCCCTCCTTCCTGGCCCCCTGCTCCCTGCTCAGTGTACTGACCTTCTGAGTTATTCCCCTTGACCTCTCGAGTTTGGATCTCCTGGCTATACCTCTTTACTGGCGCTGACCCTGGACTGTCTTATCGACCTGATTGTTTATCCTGGACTGTGTATTGGTTGTCTAGTTGCAACAAGTAAAAACCTTTCGCTAAATCAGTTCGTCTGGTTTTATAACTGAGTCCACCACAAACACCGTTTGGCGTCCTTAAACGCCAGACCTGACAGGCTGGGGTTCAAAACCGGAACTTTACTGCTCTGAGGGGGCAGCACTGTGATTATTATTATGAATAGATAGGTATATTGTTAGAAATGCTCATACACGGGAAGGTGAGTAAGCGAAAAGAAAAGAACGGAACCAGACGGCTGACTTCAGTGCAAGCAATATTTATTTATGCTATACAGACTATAAAGACAGGTGAGGTGAAGGCTAAACAGGAAAATGGGAAAGAATGGCCAGGTGCTGATCAGCTAGCAATAACAGTACATGGAAGGCATAGATGAAGCTGGCCTAGCTGTGGACGCTAAAGTCACTCCTGGGCTGGCCGACGGAGGTCGTAACGGCTGAGGAGACAGAGTAGAGATGGGGGGTAAACAGATGGAGTCTGACGACTGTGTACCGACCTGGCTGGTGGAAGCTGGAAGAGTGGTGAGGAGTAATGGTCTGGAGGTAACAGTCCGTGGAGAGGGTTGAGAGGAGGAACAGAGTGGGTGGAGGAGAGGGAACAAAACTGGATAAACATTTACACACTGGTGAAAAGAATGGCACTGGTTGTTGGCCTGAGAGCATCAACGAACTGGCAAGGGAGTAGTAAGTGAGCTGGGTATAAGTAAGGTGAAGGACTAATGAAGTGCAGCTGGTGTTAATCAAGGGATGTGAAGCAGTTGTGCAAGGTGGTGAAATCGGGGCCGAAAAAACAAAAAGAGGGAGGTGAGAGAGGCAGGGGGTGG
>NW_018127953.1:298249-304623 GCF_001952655.1 Monopterus albus
ATATAATTAAGAGGGCGCAGACAGTAATGGCAGCCTTAGTTACTCGTGCTCTCTTGTGTTTGTAGTTTTTCTTTGCTTTCTCTTTTGCAACCCATCCTGGATTACTTTTACCAGAGAAGAACAGTTAAATATCGGATAACTCACACCGAACTACCTTTCTCCAATTTTTGAACCCCCCCACCACCACCTTACCCTCCTCACCATACCTGGCAGCACTGTATCAGCAGTAAAGTCCTACAAGTTCCTGGGCTCCACTATCTCCCAGGACCTGAAGTGGATGTTCAACATCAGGACCATCATCAAAAAGCACAGCAGAGGATGTACTTCCTGCGCCAGCTCAGGAAGTTCATCCTGCCCCAGGAGCTGCTGATACAGTTCTACAGAGGAATCATCAAGTCTGTTCTCTGCACCTCCATCACTGTCTGGTTTGGCTCAGCAACCAAACAGGACAAGTACAGACTTCAGTGGACAGTGCCCCCTCCTGCCTGAAAGTCCGTGCTGTACAGCTACCATGACAATGATGAGTTGGCCTACAGATGGGAGGTTGAACAGCTGGCCATATGGTGCAGCATAGCAGAGGATGTACATCCTGTGCCAGCTGATAAACAGTTTGAACTCCTCCCCTCTGGACAGTGCTACAGGTGACTGTACGCGAAACCAACCAGACACAAGGACAGTTTCTTCCCCCGCACCATCACTCTGATGAACACTTAACTATGACTTTGTCTGTCTGTATTGTTTACTGCCTGTCTATACTGCTTATTTTGCATTGTTTGCAGTGTTTGTTGCTTGTTAATACTGCTTATTTTGTTATATTACACAGTCTTATGTTGGCTTAATGTTTACTTGCCCCTTGCATGGGGATACAGTATGTACATGCACATTGAGAGCCGATGTACCATTCCTCGTGTGTCCGGCCAATAAAGCAGATTCTGATTCTGATTATTACACACAGAAACAAAACAACAAACAAGCAAACAGTGGGCATATTGATATGAATGGTGACTGCTCATCATAAACATAAAGCTGTGGAGCCAGGGATACTTGCAGAAGGGTACAGGGAGAGAAAAACGACACTGTGGGAGAGAGGAGACACAAAGTTAATGACATGTATGTTAATGGCAGATAAATGCACGGAGAGCATCACTTTGAGTATCACTTTGTTCCTGATTTTGGTAAGATTATGCAGGTTAAAGAAGGCAGTTCTAGAGGTTTTGTTTATGTGTGATTTAATGGACATATCCTTGTCAAAATAACTCCAGGGTTACTCAAATTAGTACTGGAGGACAGGGCTTTTTATGTCATCAAAATGTAGCACTTGGTCCCGGACTGCCGGCTCACCCTTTCTACACAGAGCACATCTCCCCTTTGTTTTGCCTCTGCTACTACCTCTCAAGGCAGACCAGAGGTGAAATGAGAATGGCCCATCATTCCGGCTTTGCGCCTTACACACAGAAAACAAGATGGAATAAAGGCGAACCAATCACACCTCGAAAAGGCCATGTTTAAGGGGCGAGCGTCACCTACTGTAACCCATGCTTTGGTCATAATTACTACAGTCGCTAGAGGCAACTGCAACATTCTGCAGTGACACTCTATACTATCTGGTTTGCACTTAGTGGGAACATAATGTAACGTTTTGTCGGGAAGAAGTGCTGGGAGACCACAGCTTGTCTTTTGTTTTTTTCTTTTATTGTTGTTTGATTTCCCCCCCTCAGGTGGCTATAGTCCAAGTCTGTCCCTGAGAAGCACCACCCAGTGTCTCTGCAATCACCAGGGCTCCATAGTCACTCTTCATATCTGGGCTCAGCAACAGCTGTTCACAGATCATCATTATCATTATCATGGCTTGATTTTGCTTACCTTAGCACATTTACTCATACACTACAAAAGAAAAAAAAAATCTCTCACTGACTGCTGCCTGAGGTTCTTCATGCAGATCACTGTCCAGTATCAATCTCTGAAGCACCCAACATTATAACATCACCTACAATAAGCTTTCCCTAGTGTGACATCTCAGAGATTGTCATCCCCTTGACCTCGCTGCATATTAGTCAGAGAACACAGTGTTATAGAAACATGTTTTTCAGTATCTAACCTCATGTTAAACTATTCCCTCCTTATGTCACAATATAGCCTGTGCTTATGACAAGGCTTATGACAAATAGCAACTGTTATTTTCTTTTCTTTCTAAGCATGTTATCTCTTAGTCTGCTGTTTTCTGATGGCAGACTTGAAGCTCTGTAGTGTGAAAGTTTTTATTTTGGTCTTTGGTAATGGTTTTTGTCAATAAAAGTCCACAAATGGAGGTGTCAGTTATGCTAATAATCAATGCTCTACCCATGAACAAGTGGTAGTTGTGACAAGTTTGTGTAGTTAAGAGAGTCTTATGAATTAACCTAAAAGAAAGAAGTAAAAGAAGGAAGGATGAGAACATAAAAATGCATTTGCATGAGGCCTGATAACATGACTGTGGAAATCCCAGTTCAGGTAACTGTAAACTCCAGGTAAAAAGCACCTTAACATAACATGCAGTATTAATAATCACCTTTATTGGCCAAGTATGTTACACTCAAGGAATTTGTTTCCGGTACAGAACCAATGCATATGTGGCTTCAACTCAACCTAACCATCTGGGACAACTTGGGGGTTCAGTGTCTTACCCAAGGACACTTCAACACATGGACTGCAGGTACCGAGATTTGAACCTCCAACCCTCCGGTTGGGAGACGACTGCTCTACCCACCGAACCACAGTCGCCCCACATTCATTACAATTTAATGTAAAATTTTTAAATTTGTATGCATTAAGAAAGTAGAGACCATCTTTGCTGCCCCAAGTTAATGTACAATCCTGACTCAAAGACTATAAACCAACACAACTACTTTCTGGTTCATATTTTATTTGCACTTAACAGTGCAGCTCCTTGTGTTGTTTTCCCATATGCCGGCAAGTGGGTGGCTGTGGCTCATAAGGTAGGGCAAGTCGTCTTCTGACCAGCAAGTTGGTGGTTCGACTCTCGGTCTCCCCGCATGCCTAAATGTCCCTGACCAAGTCACTGAACCCCAAATTGCTCCCAGTAGCTTGACTAGCGCCGTTGTGTGGCAGCCTTGTCGTCATTGGTGTGTGAATGGTGTATGATCTCCCTGTAAAGCGCTTTGGCCAGTGCAACACACTGTGAAAATGCACTATATAAAATACAGTCCATTTACCAAGTCTGAATGTACCCTCTGCTTTAGTCATTCACCTTCATAGTGTACATGTGTCTCTCTTAGTGTGTGTGTGCATACTTTAGGGCATTTGTGCACACCCATTTCACACACATTTGAGGATCCCAATGACTCAGAATTGTGGAGATTGGATTTATGATCTCAAAAAAAATTCTTTTGGGGGCAATCATCATGTAGCTTCAAAGCTTCAAAACCTCTCACTTCAATTCATGGATTTCACACAACTTGTGAAATAACGTTTTCACCCTTGGAGAGACATGGAGCTGGAATCAAAGACATGGATCAATTATCCACAGTTACTACAAGAGCATCGCTTCAAAGGATACATATCAGATCACAATCTCTGAGGGTTATGATCTCTCCTCATCCTCTCAGATTTCACAAAGACATACACACAGAGAGACATACACATTATGCGTATGTGTGAGGTGTGCAAACATTACATTTTTGCATCCTCACACATGGTATCACTAATGTCATCAGAGAATGAGTACTTGTTTGGTTGATTAATCATGCTGATGAATATTGCAATTCAGAACTGCAGATAAAGAATTAAAAATGCTTCATTAGTCTATGAATCTGATGAAGAGACAGAAGCAAAGATAAACAGAGAAAGTGGCTGCCGAAGCACCCTTGAAACCAAATTAATGAAACTTGTGAAAGTGAACATCACATTAACACATGAAAAACTCTGAAATAAGGAAGGCTACCTGGTAATTGGTAAAGGAAATGTGAACTTATTAGAAGGAGCGACCTACAACAGCAAAATGAAAAATAGCTATGAATGGTGCCTGAACAGTGAGGCAGTGAACTGTACCTCTTGCTGTGATGCTCCGGTTTTGAAGGAGAATAAACGAGGTTGAGGAAAGTGGGCCTCCAGATGTGACTCCTTGTTCTTACGCCCCCCTTGGCATAATCTTCTGATGCCTGGAATGTGTTCAGATATATTCATAAATATCAGAATGTCTCACAGCTGACAAATATAGACAGGATTTGTATTATTTAAATGCATCCTGGGATGAAAATTACAGTGTGAATATGCATATGGGTTAAGAAGATTAAAAAGATCAGCAAAAAATAGTAGTGTATATGTGGAATGGCAAGAATTCACAATGATGGGGAGAAAAGAGGAAAAGAAGAAAGAATGGAAGATGCAAAAAAGGTAAGAAAAACAGAAAAAGAAAGTAGAGAAATGCAGAAAAGATCAAAGAGCAGATGAGATTATGAGAGAGAGAGAGAGAGAGAGAGAGAGAGAGAGAGAGAGAGAGGTGGGATCAGGGGAAAAGAGACAAAGTGGGAGTGTTTGAGGATCGCATCAGGACATGAAATGTTGAACCAGGATGAAAGAAGGTGACAAAAGAAAAGCAGAGGTGTAAAAGCAGTAAAAGATGACTGAGAGCACTGTGTGCACGAAAGGATACACACAATGGAGCTACAAAGCTCTTTCCTTAAAGGGCAGAGTGGGTCAAGCATACAGACTGACGCAAATCTTTATAGTCCATCAGGCTTCAACCACATTATTCACTCTGTACATACAGACTGGCTCACTCTGCGATCCCAGTTAAGTACAATTAATCTCATATTTTCGTTCTGAGAATAAGAAATAAGTGGGAAAAAAGGCAGTTTGAAAAATCCCATGAATAAATCATAATATCAGTAAGGACTAAGGACCCTCCCCCCCTTTTATGTTTTTGAAATGAATTTCCCTAAAAAAAGTTAGAACTGTTTTCAACTCTTATATAGTTAATAGATAAGTTGCCATGGTAACAATTAATGAAATTTTTCATCTCAAAGTATGGTTCCTCATTACCATAGTAATAACCACTGCAGTATCATCTGGTTATTATCTCAAAAACAAATCTTCAGGAATGATATCTCTTCTTTTCCAAAAAAAGTGGATGGTGGGATAAGGGTCGACTGAAGAACTGAGGATAGACAGGGAAACAAAGGCTGTAAGGACATGAAGCAGAAGATATGTAAGAAAAGAAAGAGCTATGATGTTCAAACTGTGGCATTCAAAGCTTTAAAACAGTTGCTATCTCTATCGAGATGTTTATCAATTTGTTTCATTTAAAAAGCAGGTTCTTCAGTTTGCACTATTTTCTCTTCTGGAACTGTGTAAAAGTAATCAAAAGTCTGTGATATTAAATTTGCATTAAATATTTAAACTGTCTCAAGAGGAGAACTAGATCCATTTTTAAACTGGAAAAAACTCACAGTTTCACTGCTGTGCTGTAATTACCCAACCATGTCTTTACAGTATAACATAATTGCATCTTCCCAATTCACTGTTGGTTCAAGTCACCTCTGAGGCAAATTCCAGTACATTTATTTATGCACTTGCTTTTACCTTAGAAATATGTTCTAAGTTTTTGAAAATAATTTTATGTCTTCATCCTGAAAACTGCACAGCCTTAACCATGCAACTAGAAAAAATATATTTAAATCAGAGATAGGCTTTTTTGAGAGCATAGATCATGCAACCAGAAATCACTCTCTGTACCCACAGTGTATGAGCATGTGACCACTCACAATAAAAATGCAGCTCTTTCAGGAGAGGGTAGATGCGCTCTCATCTCTTCTGTGACTCCCCACAGTGTAGTAACAGCCATTTCCATCCTGCAGCTGCTGAGCATGATGTCAGCAGGGCACACAATGATCCCCCTCTATCTTCTCCACATGAGACTGTTGCAGAGGTGATTCATCTGCCTGTGTCTCAATCCTGTACATCATTCGAGATACATGGTGACTGTTCCCACATTGGTGGCACTGGACTTGGCTTATTTGAGGAGCCCATGTACCCTGATGGCCAGGATGCCCCTAGGCAGAGCCATGTCACGCATATTAATGTGCATGCACATCCTTGTCAGGGTGGAAGGAGTGTTTTATCACAGTGGGGGAACAGTGGCCAGCGCATGTCCCTCCACATAAATGTTCTGGAGTTGCCTTACATCTGGAAAGCGGTGCATCTCTGCTGACTGGCCGCTGAAGGACCTAAGCGTCCTGCATGTTCATTTCTGAGGAAGGGTCGAAGTCAGAACAACCTTTAAAATATTTATTACAATCTTGATGAAGAAAACAATATTCAAGACAAGCAATACAGAGCTCTGGGTTCCGTCTCTATCTGAAGCCCTATCACACAGA
>NW_018127953.1:304835-313296 GCF_001952655.1 Monopterus albus
CTCCTACATACGTCTTTATAAACAGTTAGTTGTTGTCTGCAGATTCAGGAAGAGCGCCAGCGTTGCTATGAGACCTGGTCTACTTCCTGTTCTGTGGTTTCCTGTCTACTCTTACAGCCTTACACATATCTCCTCTATTCTTGCAGCCAATGAAATGGTTAACACAAGTAAAGCATAAAGCATATGATACTATTACAATGCATATGATACCAACATAAACATGTAGATATATTTGCTAATGCAGATTATAATGTCAATCCTAGAATTTCATATGTTGATAAATGTTGATAATTTGAAGCCAAGACAATAAGACCTTACATCCACACTCTGTTCTTGTGCAGACAGTTTAGTCATCTCAGTATGTATCTGCACGACTTCCTGTTGTTGTGAGTCTCTCTGCACCTCCTTACAGCTTCATGTCCACAGGTCAAGTATTTCCAAAGGTCAAACAGATTAAACAATAATTTGAACAATTTTGCAAATACATAACATAGCACTATATCATTTTATCAAAAATTTCTTTCTACACCGCCATAATCTGATTTGCACCAACAACATCACGGCAGCAGCTTACATAAACCACCTGTGGAGTTTGCTCAGTGTAGCTTCTCCGCATTGCCAGATGGCTGCTAAGCTGAGCCGAAGCACATCTTCTCTCCATCAGAGCAATGAATCAAGAGGGTGTCCTCGCCAAACATATTTATCCCTCCATCCTGAACCAGTTGAATTGATACGGTCAAGTTAAGGGAAGGCCCAGATAGACCTGTTTCAACATAAAGTGCGCACTGTGGTTCTCCCAGAGCATGCAAAACAATCCCCCTATAGCAGGGCTCTCAAGCTCACGGCCCGCAGGACAATATTTTGTGGCCCCCACTTGATATCAAAGTTTAGTGATAGTTACCCTGGGCGTTTTATATTTTTTGTCACCTGTAGGTTACCATAGCTCAGGATTGTGACAGCAACGCAAATTAACAACATTAGTCACTTGAAATGTGATTCGGGAGTGTCACAGAGTGCAGGGAAAATATACCCTGTCACCAAGTGCAAATACGTTTTTTTGGCCACCCAGTCCCAGTCATGTCTTTCTCAAAACCTGCCGTGAAGAGAAAGGTTGGCGATGAGCACAGACAATTTCAGGAGAAATGGGAGACTGAAATGGGCTCTGCACCTCAGCTGTGTTGCATTCCAGTAATTCGTAACTGGTTTGTCTACGCACACAGCTGGGGTGCATCCCAATGATTACCTTCTCCTTATATAAACCTCTGGCAGACGCTCCGTGCTTTGCCGGAACATTAACGAACAAACTAACTAACATTAATAGAGTAATGCGGACACATGTGGTTAGACTGCTACGCTGACAGTTACTGTGCGTTTTTTGGCTTGATTCTTCCACACACCCTATGCGCTACGCTCTTCACACTACACCCCACCACACCACATATTTTCCGTCTTTTTTCTCACACGCACATGCGTGAGTCGTTACCCTGGGCGTTTTATATTTTTTGTCACCTGTGAGCTACCATAGCTCAGTATCGTGACAGCAACGCAAATCAACAAGGTTAGTCACTTGAAACGTGATTCGGGAGTGTCACCGAGTGGAGGGAAAATATATCCTGTCACCCAGTGCAAATATGTTTTTCTGAAGCTCACAAATGCAGCCCCAGTCATGTCTTTCTCAAAACCTGCCATGAAGAGAAAGGTTGGCGATAAGCACAGACAATTTCAGGAGAAGTGGGAGACGGAATGTTTTTTTGTTGAGCACAGGGGCATCCCAACGTGTCTTATATGCACAGAGAAAGTTGCGGTGCACAAGGAGTACAACATCAGAAGTCATTACTCAACTAGACATGCTGAGGAGTAAGCAAAATACCAGGGAGATGAGAGAGAAGACCGTGTCGCCAAACTTAAAACATGCCTACTGAGGCAACAAGATTTTTTCAAGAAAGCAAGCAAAGAGAGTGATGCGGCAGTCGAAGCCAGCTACGTAGTGAGTGAGATGATTGCTAAGGCAGGAAAGCCATTTAAACATGACAAGTTCATCAAAAAGTGCATGTTACAGGCTGCAAGTATAGTCTGTCTGGAAAAGAAGGGTCAGTTTAGCAACATCAGCCTCTCAGACAACACAGTGGCAGAGTGCATTGCTGACCTGTCAGGTAACATTTACAATCAACTGTATGAGAAAGCTAAACATTGCCATGCATACTCAGTCGCTCTTGATGAGAGCACAGACATCACTGACACTGCGCAGCTTACAATATATGTCTGTGGTGTTGACAGTTTTGAAGTGATGGAGGACTTGCTCACAGTGATTCCAATGCATGGCCAGACCACTGCTCAGGAGATATTCCGCCAGCTGTGTGATGCCATTGTAGATGCCGGCTTACTATGGAAGAGTTTTGCTGGAATAGTAACCGACGGAGCGCCACAGGGAGGAGAAATGGAGTTGTGGCACTTGTTCAAAGAAAATTGGAAGAAGAGGCTGTGGAAGAGGCCATTGCTCTGCACTGCATTATCCATCAGCAGGCCCTTTGCAGCAAATGCCTGAAGTTTGACAATGTGATGTCTGACGTTGTGAAATGCATCAACCATATCAGATCTAGGGGCTTGAAGCACCGGCAGTTCCACGCCTTTTTAGAGGAAATCGAGTCAGCATGTGAGGATGTGCTCTACAACACCGAGCTGCATTGGCTTAGCAGGGGAAATGTCTTGAAGAGGTTTTTTGAGTTGAGAGCAGACGTGAGAACCTTCATGGAGAAGGATGGGATGGCTGTTCCTGTACTAAGTGGAAGGAAAAAAAAAAGAGATTTCATCGCCTGGCTATTAAGGGTGGAAAATTTTGTTTGTTTTAATTACAGTGTTCTGATTTCTGATATTTAGTGTTACAGAAGGGCATTTCAAGTAGAGTTTAACATTTTTTTTATTTCAATTTATTTGCATAAATAAATGTGAATCACATTTAGTTAGTGGATTGTGTGTTTACTCATCATCCTCCCTGCCCGAACTTATAGTGTGTGTGTGGTGCTAATCCATTGTTTTTTATTAGTAAATTACAAAGAAAGTGCTACATAATAATTGAGAAGATTCGATCAGTTGTACTTTTTTTGTGGAATACTTGATGTATGTAATCGCACCGAGATTCTACTTCCAGCGGCCCCCAGGTAAGTTAAGTTTGAGACCCCTGCCCTGTAAGCATGGATGCGTTGGTGCATAATCTGTGGCCTAGGATGCTTCTTTGCACCTTCCCTCCGGTGCCCCTGATTCCCCAGCTCTTAGACTTGTTGTTGGTCTAACTATGGAAACTCCCATGATACTACGACATGGTGCTTGGCACACTGGTCAATGACCCATTTCAACCACTGGCCCATACTTATGTCACATTGGTTAAGACTGCCTTGTTCTTGGCCCTCTTCAAAGAGAGTCACTTGCCCAACCTCTTGGCATCTCCCTCGTACCTTAGGATCCAGGGAGACGACAGCTCCACAGTGTTATAGTCAAAACCAGCCTACCCTACACACCCAAGAATATTATTAGCTGCTTTAGATCGAGGGTTGTAACACTAGACAGGTTCTGCCTCCCTTTTCACAGGGGCAAGAATGCCACTACTTATTTCCTATACCTGGTGCACACTTTTGCAACATTATGTTGTGTGCATGGGTGGGGTTTTGCTGCTCTGAGCACCTCGTTGTGGATTATAAAGAGCTGTCTCAATCCCTTCTACTAGCTGTCACACTGGCTGCGTGAGGCTTTTTCTCAGGTAGCCTCTGGGAGGGACCCCCCCAGTAGGCATTTGGGCACATTCCACCAGAGGAATCTTCTCCACAGCAGTGTTACTTAGGGAGATGTCGGTGGAAGACATCTGTTCAGCATCTTCCTGGTCTTCAGCCTGCTCATTTGTCTATTTTTACTTGCAGGATGTCTGCCTTTCTTCTCTGACTCATCCTGTCCTGAGCACAGCTCTAACTTACACACTGTTGAGTGTTAGCTGGCTAATGTTTAGCTTGTTTTCTCCCCAGCCAATTTATAGACTGCTTCTCTCCTATAGATCTCTCTGAGTTGACCTCAACAATTAATCTAAATCATCAACATCACTTAGACCCCATCCCAACCAAGCTACTCAAAGACATTTTACCCTTAATCAGCACATCCATATGAGATCAGATCAATTTCTCTCTCTTAACATGTTATATACCAAAGGCTTTTAAATTACAGCAACATTAAAAAAGAATACATTAAGACTTCATAAAAAGACAGCAACAATTAAGAAAGGACACAGATGTTATAAGACAGAGGGAGCATGTATTATTTTGTCCATAAATGCTTCCACTGTTGAAGTCAACAAAATTCAATGGCACATTTTCTATGTAAGGGCACAGCTTCAGTTTGCAGTTTCTCATTTAATGTTCATAGCCTTAGGATAGAAACTAAACTGAAATCATTAGGATAAGGCTTTGTGATTACAAATCTGTCAATGTATTTTGCTTATATTTTATAATAGATTGTATTGCTTTTTGATGACAAACCCTTTTATTCTTTATCCAGTATGGACTACAGTGGATTTTGCTTAAAAGTCTTTATAGAGGGAAGGACATTTCTTGAACAGGCTTTTTTTTTTACAAAGATTCAAAAAGCCCTGAGAAAATGGCTTTTCATTTATTGAAATTTAGAGTTATTTCCTGGATTTTACTGCGTGTTTATGCTGTTTACTTTGCATTGCTCACACTGTTGCTTGTTAATACTGCTTATTTTGTTATATTACACAGCCTTATGCTGGTTTATTGTTTACTTGCCCCTTGCATGGGGATATGTACATACACATTGAGAGTTGATGTACCAGAGTCAAATTCCTTGTGTGTCCGACACAGCTGGCCAATAAAGCTGATTCTGATAATTTTTTTTATTATTAACCGATTAAATTCTACAGTAAATTTAAATGTACCTAAAACTGCTATTTTGCTACTCCCTCTATACCAAGGCCAAAAGATCAGCTATATTTTTTTTTCCTGAATGTCTCTTTATGCACACATATGGTTATCAAAACTCAACGTGCACCCACAGCTGAAATGAAGACAGAAGGCCTTGCATATGTATGGGTCTCTTTTATACACTGAGGAACTGATAGCATGTGCACATCCCTAGTTTACCCACACATGGTTAACCATGAATGGATTTAGACATGCCTTTAATCACTTCTTTGCAAATCAGTATTTCTGTATGTACTAGTGGTCTTAGGGTTAAGGTAAGGACTGGGGTTAGGAATTTAGCTTCCATGGTTACAGGTAAGAGTCAATGAGTGTCCTCATAACTATAGAAGGACAACAACAGTTTGTGTGTGCATGTACATATGGTTTTAGTTCTAAACTATCATGATGACATTTCTACATTGTGAGATTTTGATCAGTCCTCGCAACTTCAACGAGGGTTACATTTTAAAGGTTTAAAGAACTCCATTAAATGGCCAGACGAGGATGCGTTAAAAACCGTCTCTTTAATAAGAACACTAACGGTGAACAAACGAGACAAGTACGTTTTGGAACGCAAAACGTACTTACAGGTCGGTACAACAGTCCAAGGTCAGAGCCAGCAAACACATACAGCAAAGAAATCCAAAATGCGTTGTCCAAAGGGAAAGTCTGATAAATCATACACAGTATGCAGTCCGAAGTAAGAGGGTAAGGCAGAACAGAATTGTCAAAGTACATGATCCGGGTCGAAAACAGGAAATACCAAAACCAAAAAATGCTGGAGAGTCAGAGCTGGAGTCTAAAACAATCTGGCAGCGTCCTGGTGGGAGGACACTGCCTAAATAGGGATGAAAACAGGTGCAAACAATAAGGAGCAGGTGAAACTAATGTGAGTAATGACTAAAGTAAAAAGACAGAAACTGTGGTGAAATAAAAACAGGAAGTAACATCAAAATAAAAGCACGACAGGAAGCAACGGAACCGAATCATGACGGCTACCTATACTTCTTAGGCACTTCTCTATGCATCGCAGCACGCACAAGGCACTTTCACACTATTCACTCACACCAGTGATATCACTGGGAGCAATTTGGGTTCAGTGTCTTGCTCAAGGACACTTCAACATGTGGACTGGAAAAGCTGGGAATCAAACCACCAATCTTCTGGTTAGGAGGCAACCTGCTTTACCTTCTGAGCTGCAGTATGTTTGGTACTTGGTTCACAGGAATGTAGGATTTCAGATCTAAAATCCATAACCATTACAACCACATGCAAAATTAAAATGAATATTAATACCTTCTTTTGAAGTCTTAAAAAATCACTTAGACAAACTGTAGGAAAAAGGGTTCAATGGTAGTGCAGTGGATATGCCACACTTATGCTAAAAGAACAAAAACAAGAGAAATGGGATTGGAAAAGAAGAAGAGATGAGAGACTTAATAAATCATGTCAGAAGGAAACAAGAGAAAGTAAATCTAAAAATAAATACTTCAGACATGCCAGCTGTAGATACACAATGTGTGACCTTACTCTCACTCTCTCTCTCACACACACCAATGCTGAAACAGAATATACTAAAACATAATCAGAGCCGACATTTAAATAAAGCCAGGTCCTGTCTTCTAATCACTTCTTTGCAAATCAGTATTTCTGTATGTACTAGTGGTCTTAGGGTTAAGGTAAGGACTGGGGTTAGGAATTTAGCTTCCATGGTTACAGGTAAGAGTCAATGAGTGTCCTCATAACTATAGAAGGACAACAACAGTTTGTGTGTGCATGTACATATGGTTTTAGTTCTAAACTATCATGATGACATTTCTACATTGTGAGATTTTGATCAGTCCTCGCAACTTCAACGAGGGTTACATTTTAAAGGTTTAAAGAACTCCATTAAGGTAGTTTTCATCTCTACTTTCGGCAAGAGCTTGCTTAAGGGGATTTGTTTGGCTTTTCTTTATAATACTGTAAGGTCTTGACCTTACTGAAAGTAAGGGTAGTGGAGGCAGCACTTTGCCCATATACACGTAATCCAGGACTCAGAGAAAAAACTCCTTCAACACTCTCCAACTCCCCTCCACTGCTAAGCTTCTCAGTGTTTTCAAAAACACTATTATATTTGATTGTAGCTTTCTCATCATCCTGATGCCAAAATATACATTATATATTGTACCAGCTGAACAAACTTAGTTTTGTTTGTATTAAGCATCAATCAAAGAATATTATGAGTATTCCCCACCCTGGTCTGTGGTTTCAGTTTCCAGCACATTTTATGCCCACGATCCATGCATATAGTACAGGAATAAAATACTTATTGCCTGGACAGTAAAAATGTTGAAGTTAATTGAAGCAGAGTTTTCATTTTAACCAATAAAATTAAAATTTGTATCATCTGCATATAGATTTATCTGACATTAATGCACAGTATTGACACCAAGTTGAATGGTTGGTAAGAAACTGTGTAATTTTTGCATTATCCAGAAACTTTGAACTACAAGTCCGCTTCCCTCAAACTCTGCTGCCCTGTGTATGTGTGCATCTAACTCTTTCTGCAGCTTCATGGCATATATGCATCAGTTCTACTGGAATTTAGATTCATACAGCATTATAATGTTTTGTGGCTTAGACTAATTGGTCCAATTATGGGCCAAACCAAGTCCCAGAAGGCCAAAGCCTGAGCTTCCAGTACCATCTGTTTATGGAGCACCCTCTCAATTTGGATCAGCTTGTCAAACTGCCTGGGGTAAGACAAACACACAAACACATGCACATACAAGACAGAAACACTAATTTTCAAACATTCATTGGTGTATTCATAACTGAACTCAGTTTTAAATTCTTCTTTCGCTGAAACAAGTGAGAAAAATAAATCAGTTTGTTGGCTGAGACAACATCACTTGTGTCTCGTGCAAACTGTATGAAGAATTTCACGGTCTCAAGAAAGATTTCCAAACATGAGGAACTGGCCATCTGCTGTTAGCTATTGTTGCTGTATGTTGTGAATTTGTTCAAAGGGCTTAAAGTTCTGTACAGTGTGCAGAATGCTAGGGCCATTTAGAATTTGAATACTGATCATTATATGCATATGGAAAATCGTCTTGCATATTTTAGCAAGAATATGTATTTAAGCATGTATGTATGTTTATTTTATGTTAATAAAGTGTCAGCTCAATAATGCATGTGACCACACTATTTTGAAAAAGCAATGCAACAAATAGACTATTCATTTTTTTTTCATATTATTGTCTCAATCAGTTGACAACAGTATGCTCCATATGCTGTTTAGAGAGAAACAGAGGAATGTTTACAAGTTTGAAAGATAGTTATACTGGATATTCTTTATAGTTTTGAAAGTTGTGCTCGGACATGGATAAAATCCAATCTATGGTTTCCAGCTCAGGAAAGTGTGAGTAATTTGGACCTTTCAAATGAGGATTCACATTTATAAAGAGTTAAATTTGGTTGTCTGTCTCTGAAATGGGTTGTGATATGTGCTGCTGAAC
>NW_018127953.1:313315-323468 GCF_001952655.1 Monopterus albus
TTCTGGCTTGTACAGCACACTAGATTATATGGTTTTATCATCTTATTTATTTCTGTTTTCTTTGTGTATATTTTGTTTATTTTGAACATAAAACAGCATAACCTAGGTATTTAAGGTCAGTCATCATCAGCACTTCAAATCACACATCATTTGTGTGAAGTGCTATTCTCTCTACTCTTAACCAACTAATCCATCTTAGGTTCAGGATATGCTAGTAAAAGTGAATCACACACACATATAAACCCAAATAATGAGAGGCAAGAGTATAAAAAGAAGTTACTTGGCAATATAGAAACACTTCCATTACATTTCCAAGACAAAATAAATAAATTAAAACAGAAAATGAAATAAGTTAAAGGGTATGTCCAGTTCTTAGCAAAATCATCTATACTGCATATGAATTTTTAGGTTACATATTTCCTTATATCGCTTTATGGCATCCTTCAGTTGTAGATGATGACTTATCAAGCCATAATATTTTTCTGAGCACTGAACCCTTTAACACAAATACTATGGAAAGCCAGAAACAATTTCTGTGGTTCTCTGTTATATTAAAAAGTTAACTTCACCAACATTTTCCCCAAGTCAAGGTCAAGGTCAAAGTGTTTTTTGGTCATATGCACAGTTAGGAAACGTGTTTCCCTGTACAATGAAATTCTTACTTTGCTGTCCACATGAATGCCACAAAATACAAATGAAATATAAAGTAGATAAATAAGTAACACAAAATCTAAGGCACTTTAAGCAGCAAATGCAGCAGTATAATAAAAATATATAAGAATATAATAGAGAATGTATGCTGCATGGGAGCAGCATGTGCAGCAGTCAACAATCAATGTGCAATTATGCATGTGCAAACTGAGAATGTAAACAGTACAGGTCAACAGAACATGACGTATTTCCTGGTAACAAACTCCTCAGCGGTTTAGGAGTCTGATGACAGAGGGAAAGAAAGAGTTTTTCAGTCTAGAAGTCCTACATTTCACACTTCTGAACCTCTGGCCAGAGGGTAGGGAGGCGAACAGTCCATGCTGGGGGTCGGTGGGATCTTTGAGGATCCAAGTGCTCCAATGCTATGGATCCATGTCTACATACAGCCCCTCTAACTTTCCACCTTTACCTGACATTCTTTGTCATTTAAACCATTGTTCTTTTATGGGTCCTGTGACACAATGTCCAAAATCTGACAGACAGCACTTAAGTAAGCCTTTTTCACTAAGGAAATTTTATATGTCACAGTAGGAAAAACACATATATACTAAAATTAACAATGGCTCAATTCTGCAGCTTTGGAGTCCTGGTAATTCACATTCATTCATTCATTCATTCACATTTTGCCTTTAGTGAATGGTGCTGATATGTTGACTTGCATGTGTGGTTGCAGTTCTTTGATTTTATCAGTTATCTTAGATACTTTCGACTATATTTACAGGAGAAACACATGACCCATTGCAAAACATATTTGTACAACAGCCATCCCTAGCCATAGCAGTATGGCCATAGAAATCCTATTGTGTATTATCCCACACATGCATTTTAATCTCCTCTTTCACAAAAACACTCTTTTCATCATTTCCAAACATCTTGCTATAATGTCACACAAGCAGTATTCTGTTTGTTCAGGGATTAATTTAAATATTATATCTAGACTTTCCATTGTTTGGCAGAGTATATTTGTGGCATTTCACATTCATTGTGGACAGGAAGAATTTCACTGTGCATGGAAACATGTTCATATGACAATAAACACTTTGATTTAAAATATGAAAGATTAAAACATGCAAGTCATGGTACAATAACTATTCTAATATCCTCTGATGTAGCAAAGCTGGTGGATCTTATGAGCTATAACTCTTCCCCTACCAATTTTTTAGACCCATCTCAGTTAAAAAAAAACCCACAAACATAAATTGTGAGGCCCAATTTAAGGTATTCTCTGGGATCTTACAGTGGAGGGCTGTTTTCAGCTGTGTCCTTGTACAGTAAGAGGCAGGGATATTATGTGTGTGTGTGTGTGTGTGTGTGTGTGTGTGTGTGTGAGTGAGTGAGAGAGAGAGAGAGAGAGAGAGAGGTTTTATAAATGCACTACAGTTAGATGGCTACAGCATCGCCATGTAGTGCACACAAAGAACATCTTCAAGCTTTTGTAAGATACATTTTGTAAGTGAAAGTTTCACCTTCTTTCAAAGCAATACAGTAGCTTCCCTAAATAAATCTGTCATGTCTATAATAATGCAAAAATAATTCACAGGGATGCTGTTTTTCCCAAGTTCAGAGACTACCTAATAATAGATATTCTAGAACTATATTGATGGTAGAACATTTGTACAAGCACTAGCCTGGGAGAAACAATACAAACATTTTAAACCTGCACTGATGGACTTTACTAACTGCTCCAGATCAAGTAGTGCACAAAACTATGTGATTAGATTTTTGGTTCAGAGTTTGTGATTGCAAACATGGCATGTCTTTGTTTCCAGACTGCAGTGGGTAAGAACATAATCTACATATTTATAACTTTGTTTGATATCATTAATTTTATCTTTGATATATGCGTGCGTGTGTTTCAGATTGATGTGCATATCCTTCATCTCAGCATGAACCGCAAGTGAAGATTAAAGGAAAATGGGGATTCAGCAGAACACGCTTACAGTTCGTTTGCACGTAAGCAAGATAAGTGAAAACAAAAATGCATTCACACACAGTCGCATACAGTGCACACACAGTGACTGAATCTTTTTCACATTTGTTTCATCTGGCTGATCGGTTGATCTGTATTTATTTAAAATCAGAGACACTGCAGATGTCAGACAACTCCTGGCTTCTCTGCTTCTGTTCCTCAAATTTAAATAAGATTCATCTGCATGAAATATTTCAGCATCTGTTTGCCAAGGAGCATGGTGAGAGTCTTGAACAATCATAAATCAGTGAGCAAACGCCATCATAAAATTACAATCAAATAATGAACAAGCAGTTTGACTATTTGTCTCAGGTATCTTTCCATTTCTGCCTTTTCATATTTCCCTCTTTGTCACTTGTTGTTATAACCACACACCACACAAGGTGGTGTGAGAGAGAATACAAATTCAGGTGGCTGAATTCAACGAAACAATATTTTAATGGTGCTGTACAAGTCAATATCGTGACGATGTGCTTATCATACGTATAACAGTCCTGAAGATGAGAAGGAAGGGTGAGACGTAGCTCCGGCAGCGGAAGATGATGGTCCCAGCAAAGTAGGAAGAAGGAGCTGAAGGGTCACTCACTGGCTGGATGGAGTAGAGAAGGTCGGGGTTGAAGAAGAGGCAGCATAGCAATCCAAGAAGGGGGAGCTGTTGGCTGGCACAGGCGAGAAGAAGGCTTCAGAAGAATAAAGAGGTTTAACTAGAGTAGAATACATATAACAAATGTTAAAGAAGAACGGCACTGGTCGTTGGCGTGGGAACATGCAACGAACTGGCAATGAGCAGGCAGGAGGGCAGGGTAGATATAGGACATGGTTAATTGCACAATGGATAACAGGTGGTGATGATCAGGACAGCTGGCAGGAGCGTGGAGGTGAAAGAGGGCAGGTGGAACTGAGCGACGCTTTCACCTGTGACATGTTATTGTAAGTTGCATGGAGCATTATCCATCATATGTAATAGTAGTATACAATCATGATTCTGCTACAGCCATATGAGCCATATCTAGACAGAAACACAAATTGTATTTTATTTCAAAATCCTAGCACAGTGTGTTTGTTATGAATGGGGTATGATACATTAGCAACATTTGTAGCATGGAGATAATTAAATTATGTGAAGTTTGGTAGCGAGACCTGATCTGAGCTACACTGCTTCTGTTTTCACACAGTTTAACCCTGTCAAACCTCCATACTTCTGCTTCCCATTAGAATGGCCGAAGCTCCGTCTGTGTGCCTCACCATTGATTTTTCTCGAATGACGAATCATTCCATTGTCAGAGTAACCTCTCAACCTGGTCACTTCAACAAACATTCGGGCCATAGCGTGTCTGCCGGTTCCACCCGCTCTTCTTGCCTTTCACCTCCGACTTTCCGGCCGCACTCCACCCGAGAGGGTATGTGCTGAGGGACTCCTCCAGGTGAGGCTGCTCACTCATGCCTGCACTGCAGCTGTGCAGGCTGCTTGAGGACACAGGTTTTCTCCTGACTCAGTGAGTGCATACCCCTTTCCTCTCACTGCTGGCATTAACTCAGACTCACATCTCAGACAGGAATTTGGTCAGCCTAGCTGAGAATTGTGGGCCAGAAATATTGCTTTTTGCTGCACCAAAGACACGCTCTTTCAGCCCCTGTCGCCTTCCCTTGAGGGCCTGTGTCCAGATGGGTGGCAGTCTTGGCAGGCTCTTGCAGGGCGCCCTCCAGTTGACATAACGCCCCCGTCACCAGTCCTCCGGTGGAGCTACAGTAGCTCATTCTCTTGTCATGCGTCACTTCACCTTCTCTACTGGTGCAGCTGAAGTTTCTCGTTCATAGCCCTAGGCCGGACCTTCTGTTTCCTCTTCTTTTCCTCTGCCATCTCCCTCCATTTCCTTTTTCATCTTTGGGCACCAGCCTGCTGTCTTTCGTTTCTTTGGCAGTTGCCGGGTTGTCTGCTCCTGTCCTATCCTTCGTAGGTACTGTACCTCCCCCCCTATTCTGTCGACAGCAGGTAACAGGTTACCTGCGGCCAGGGGCGCCGCCAGCAGTTTTGGGTCCTATGAAAAAATTTTAAGTTGGGCCCTCTACCCACGTACTGTGGGCCCTTAGAATCGTCCTAACTTCCCCCCCCTAACGGCGCCCGTGCCTGTGGCTCCCGCTGCATGCTCCTGTCATGTTCCGCCCCAGACATCCAGCTAGAGGTGCTTATTTTGTAGGAAACCTCCTGCTTTTCACTGCTGTCTCACTCTCTCCAGCTTCACTAAAGCCAATCAGTGGCTGGTTTAGAACACCTGTGGCTTGTTAAGTAGTCTATATAACCTGTCTCCACATTCTTTTCAGTGCCAGACAGCCACTTTATGCCTGAAGAACTCTCTAGTAACTACCTGTTGTGTGACCTGTCTACTGTAGGTGTCCTGCTATCCCCACTGTGTAGAGGGGTTTTTTGCAGCTGCAGTTTGCAGTCTTTTGTGTTTACCATTTTTCCTGTGTGGACATGAATTAGATTAAATTCAACTTTACTGTCATTACACCTGTACAAGGCAACAAAATGCTGTTTAACATCTAACCAGCAGTGCAGAGTGCGCTATAAATTGGCGTGTGTAAATCAAACAAAGCTAACATCATTCACTTGCCATCCTACCCCCCTTTTCCTTCTGGAAGAATTCATTCTGCTTTCACCCGTTTTGGGAAACTAAGCAGTTCTGAGCTTGATCAGCACCTCAATGAGAGACTGCCTACAGACAGCAGCAACAAATCTGTTATCTGGTGGTCAGAGGCTGCTGACCGCAACCCCCACCTGTAATCCTTTAATAATCACTTGAACCTTCTCAGTGCCTGTTGAGTCGTGCATTTGGGTCCTGGGCTTCTCCCCCTTCTTGGCAGCTTCCTCACTTGGCATTGGGTGCATGTGTGGTGCAAAATGATTCATTTCATAGTCTCTCTCTGGTATCACCCCTGATCTTTCTCTGGCTACTCATCCCATATCGAAGCCACAACTTCAGCTTCTGCAAAACAGAATCCCTGACCACCTTACCAAGATCACAGGCTGCTGTACATAGCAAGGTTATCTTTTTTAGTTATGACCTTGAGACATTTAACCATTCAGTCAGCACTTATGTGTTAGAAGGTTTTGGGGGTCTGCCATCACCTGAAAGAGGCACAGTTCCTAATTAACCTTCCCCAGAACTGTCAAGCACACAAGCAAACAAATATAAACAAGCATTAAGTATCATTATAGTTCATTTATTCGTACTTGGTGAGGGCAGGTCCCTGCTAGTGTTATAGTTAGGTGACCTGTAGTTATCATGGTAAAAATGACAATAGGATGTTAAGAGAACGATGTTTTGGTGGATGGACGAGTCAGAAAATACAGAACTTTCTCACAGGAGACCAATGTTAAATTCCAGTATGAATTTTATTTATTTTTAATTTGTAATTGTTCCATAACCTTAACTGTGTGTATTGTTGTGACCATTATGACAAAGGTTATTCTAATGCAAACCACAATGTTTTAAGAAACATAGCCATGCAGTTGTTGTTCCAAAACCTAATTAAAATGTGACTGTTCCATAATCACTGTGACTGTCTTTGAAATTATCCCCTATTCACTATATAGTATGTTCATTATGTTGTACGCTGAGTATGTTAATCTAACCACAGTATAGTGCACTCAAATTCCACAGCGGAACATAGTGTACCTGCCATATACATTACTTTCTGTTAACAGTGCTACACTGCAATGTTGGGTGACATCCTGGATGGATTATACAGCCTACAAAGGGAACTGCAATGTATCATGTTTTACATGTTATAGAAATAATTAAACTCCTGCCACAGTTCAGGCAGTTTTTCCACCACTTCAGTTGTCCAGTGCGCATACTACAGTTCTTTTTATTCACCATTCTTGAAACTTTACTTTTATTTTTTGTTTATTTATTGTACGCCTCACTATGGCAACATATACTGTATGATGTCATTGCTAATGTCAGGTGTAAATAGTAAACATGTTTAACAAAATCTCTGAGAAATGACTGGCAGCAGCTGGTTCTTAAGACTTAAGGTTAAAATCTTTACAATTTTACACACTGCCCAATTTTATCTGACTGTTAACAACTGACCCAGACTGGGCCTGACTCAGTCCAACTGCATCCTATAAGTCCTCAAGCCCAAAGCCCATTCAAAATTAGCGCAACAGTTATTTAAGTATATCTGCATTTTAAGTGTGACACTGAAACCTATGGGTCATATTCTAATGTAGAGACATATAGTATGGTTGGAGGACTTTTGAACAGGATGTAGTTGTGGCTCATAATATTCATGATGGGAAGGGTTGGACTTAAAAACAAATGAAAGAATAGAGCATAAACAACACCTGCATAGTGTTGAGAGAATAGTGAGTGACCAATTTAGTGTTAATGACTCTAATGAAGGTTGTTATCATAATCACCATGCCATTTCTCTTCCAGAATCACAACATGAAGTGACTGAATTTGTTGTGTCCCAGGTTAATCAGTATCATCTGCCCACAGGTACAAATGCTACTTAATTGCTTAAAATTGTGGATTTTTGCACAAATTCCACCACATGCTCACTTACCCTTAGGCAGACTAATTCCTCATTGACTTGTAGCACAGGTACGGTAGTGGTGAAGCAGCAAGAGTTGCTTCTACTGTATGATAAGAGTAAATGCTAATGCTGTTCCATGGGTCTCATCAATTGCTGTGACTCCACTCAGGAATTATAAAAGATGGAGATTGCACTGTCATCTCCAGTTGTAGCTGTGCATGAATTGCAGTGAGTTTCTTGCTGACAAGGAGACCTGAGCTCCATAAGGTACATTATATTGATCCAAGTGAGGATTTGATGAATCTTCTTGGTCTGTTGAGCTCCTCTATTATGTGACTGGTGGTTATGTTAGTTCTAGGGATAGTTGTGCTAATTGTGATCTGCATCTCTTTTTTGGCTCCTACTAAGTGTTGGGTTAAGCAGTTCACTAAAATCATGGTTCAGCAAACTCTGAGGTCAATACAAGTTGAGATGTCATGTCAAGTGTCTTCTGTTCCACCTGCACCCTGTCATTCCTCAGGTGACTCAGATTCAGATGACGTGTATTCATGTATGGCAGATCTGCTTAAAGCTTACTCTGCTGCAACACATTAAGCTTCATACAAATAAAATAGTCATTCATTTGAAAATAATGTATCCCAGATTATGCCAAGCAATTTAAGTAACAGTGTAATCTGTATGATCAAGTTCATGAATGTGTTGTTGGGGGTAATACTACAAGGGCAGAATAAACCCTTTTCACTCCAAATGGACCACCAACAGCATCCTGAGGCTTAGAGATAATTTTATGAAATGCAATGTTGATCTGTGTGTAATTAAGGGTGCTCTGAGTTCTCTTTTAAACAAATATTTAGCTTGCTCATGACATGTGATGCAAGCAAAGAATGATATGGAAGCTTTGTGTGAGTGACTGACATAATGGGAGGAATTGCTTGATTCTTGTTTAGTTGGCAGATAAATATGTTTTGAAACTCATATTTTGAGCTTAGTACTCATCCATCCATTTTCTACCGCTTAGTCCCCGAACGGGGTCACGGGGCGGGGAGGGGGGCTGGAGCCAATCCCAGCCGGCAATCGGGTGAAGGCGGGGTACACCCTGGACAGGTCGCCAATCCATCACAGGGCTAACGCTTAGTACTCAGTTATATGATTTCAGTTTGTACAGAAATAAAACCTTGGTGGAGCTGAGGCTGAGCATACTTTCGACTCCATTTCCAGAGATACTGGGGTATTTACCCTTGATTTATTGATTAATTGATTATTCTGTTGTTTTTTTGTAAGCCGGAAACTTGTGACCATTTGGACCTGCCTCAGATATTTATAGCAGGTTGGCTGCAATAATAAAGTGTTGTGATTGCTACTCATTCATGTGAAGTCATTTCCAGGGGGAACTTGGGCAGATGTGTATGCCACAGCACACAAAAGGTTGAAGGGAACCATCTGTCACTGAGATATTAGTTTTCTCAGGAGCCATAGTGAAATGTAACATTTGGCTTCTACTTGTAACTTGTAAATATAATTGCTCCGTGATTGATAATGCGCTCTGCTTAGACTCTGGTTGTAGATCCAGGACAACTGTCCCACTTGTTCATCCTGACACTGAATCTTGAGCATTATAAAGCAAACTTATTTTCATGCAGCCAATGGAAGTATGAACTAATGCAAAGTAATGAATGGAAATGTTGGAGGTTAATTGGTAACCCAGTTTACTGTTAATGGCTTTTATATGCTTTGGATGGCCTGGTACCTGTCTAGTGCAGCAATCTAATATTACAACTGAGATTAACATAAAATGTTGTGCTAGTGTAAAACTCCAAATTAAAGTAGCTCAAAACATAATCATTAACCTGTGGCACACATAAGGGAACTGTGCACAAGGTTTCGCTATTGTCTTAGATCACTAATGTTTTATCAGTAATAAACACCTTCCTATGTGCCTGATAGCGAGTGACATGAATGGCAAGCAGGCAATACACACACCTCCCCCAGGGATACAGCACCTGCACCAGAGGCAATTAATTACTGAGCCTTTACCACAACTGTCTAATAAAACTGGGATTTAGACACATACCTCAGCAGGTATGTGTGTGTGTGTGTGTGTGTGTACACACGTGTGCACAAGTCTGTCGCAGTCTTATCTTAATACAAGTAGACTGTAGGTCTTATGGGAGAATCAGCAAAAAAACAGATGAATGAATGAATAATGCAGGAATTGTGCACACAAATACACACAGACAAAAACACACATGCAGAATCAGTAATAACACATACTCGTACAAAAAATATACAGTACATCAGGGGTCCCTAGTGTATGCTCCATTGAATGCGGTTATGTGTGTGAGATGGAGAGGCTGAGAGAAGGGTCCATTGCTATGTCCATGTTTTTAACTAAGGCCACTGGGATGGCTTTTAGTGAGTTACAGTGGAAATAAAAATGTTTTATTTTGGAGGGTGGGTGGAAGGTAACGATAGAAAGATGTCTCTCTACCGAATATTAATGACAGTAATGCAGTGCATATAGCAATGTGTCTGTGTCTGTGACTGTATCAGTGTGATATCACTTCAGTAGGCTGACTTCATTGCCACAGGCACTGTGAAACTGTGGGATTGTGAAGAAGTGATTTTTTTTCTGTTTATTTTAAGCTGAGGTTCCTTCTCCACATTGCATAGCAAATTTTGGAGAAAAATCTGAGCAGGTGCATGTTATTCTAACCATAGTATTGCACCTGTGCGTTTGCAACTATGATGTTCAGAACAACTTGTGACTGTTTTAGGTAGGGAAGTTGGGTTTGGCGACAATGCGGATTAATAACAATAATAACTAAATGATTTCTCTGCTCATTCAAAGCCAGACTCTCTTCCTCAGAAAAATGACATCATTCATTTCTGCAAACACAGAAAGGTTTGTTTATGTTCAACTGACAA
>NW_018127953.1:332229-339219 GCF_001952655.1 Monopterus albus
TTGTCACCAAGTGCTTGCTCAAGGGGGATTTGTTGGGTTTTCCCTATGTAATAATATTGATAACAGTAAGGTCTAGACCTTACTTTGTAAAGTGTCCTGAGATGACTTTTGTTATGATTTGGCGCTATACAAATAAAATTTGATTTGATTTGATTTAAGGGGTTTTTTACAACAGAATCAGGGAAGTAAGTGACACAGCTGACTGCCAGTCCACTTTCAGTTAGAGAGAAACGCCTGAAGTTAACAACGCACACACACACACTGTTTAAGCGAACATTCTAGAATATTTACGTGAAACGATCCACCCATGTACAGGGCAGTCCCAGCCCGAGAAGATAAATGTGAATTATTTTCGATTATCAGGGCTCTTGGGACTTGTCATCTCACAGAGCCCAGGGCTGTAATAACTCTGCATTTAACCAGAAGAAAATAAATCGACGTAAAGCATGCCCATTGGCTCTGACAGACGTTCTGGTTGAAGAACCATCGGAGAGGATCAGAGAAGTCTCCAGCCAGACACTTTTGTGGCCACATCAAACAAAAGGTAAGCAGAAAACCTTTTCTATTCCATAGAGAATTTCTGCAAATTGGATAATTTAAATTCCAAAGTGTCTGCTTGAAGACGACATCTGATCTGTCAAATTTATTATTCTTCTAAATGAAGTAGAATGAAAATAATACTATTGGATTTTTTATTAATGTTTTACTGTATTGAATCTGGTTACATGTAGAGTTCACAAGCACATATTTCTCACGTGAGGGAAAGTCAATAACTGTCCTAGTCCTTTGTGTTTCGGCCTCATAAAAGACTTAACATTCCTGGTGAATGACCTTCTAAGGTTGTCTTCTAAATTGTTAAGTGTAAATAGTATTGTGGAGCATCACTAATCTACTGCCAGTATATTCGTTTTAAGAATATGCAGTGGGTTACTGATGAAGAGACGTTCATATAAGGAGCATGCTGTAATTTGCTGACAAGAAATTGCAGCCGAGAGACGCTCTTATAGTGAACATCAGCAGCTGCCGACGGGGGCTGTCTGATGAAGAGACGCTCACAGTGTGCATTTGGTATGCCACAGTTTTAATAAAAAGGAGAATCACTTTCCCCGGGTGCAACCTGACAATTGATATTTTGATGCAAAACAATAAGGACACAGGGATAACTTTGTTATTTTCCATATGTGTGGGTTGAGTTCCTACTTGTAGAACTTTTCAGTGGACATGTAGTGTATCAAACTCTTGAGTTTGAAAATTCCTACATTGAAACCACAATTCACAAGTAGTTCTGTCTCTGGGGCATTGGACTAGCAGTTTGGGATATAATAGTTAAGGTATTTCTTGTTTGGTGAATTAAAACGAGTGGTTGGATTGGGTTACCCTCAAAGGTCGAGCGCACAGAATTTCTGTGTAGAAGCTTCTCGATCGGATCGGCACTCGGGCGCTGTGCCATTCACTGAACTTGCAAATACGTGTGTGTACTTTTTTATCATGTCACATAACATAATAATGTTTGGGATCAAACATAAGTTTGGAGCAGTCTACCATCCAGCTTCGCAAGGACTGGTAGAGAGAGCTAACCGTTCCATCAAAGAGGGATTGCCAAAAGTCTGCGCAGACACCAAATTAACCTGGGTAGCAGCTCTCCCCATTGTGCTATTTAATCTCAGATCTACTCCAACAGCCACTTTGAGTGTCAGTCATCATGAGCTT
This sequence comes from Monopterus albus, assembly GCF_001952655.1. Lineage (NCBI taxonomy): Eukaryota > Metazoa > Chordata > Actinopteri > Synbranchiformes > Synbranchidae > Monopterus > Monopterus albus. Next base: position 333,940 of record NW_018127953.1, read on the forward strand.
TTGACAGGCAGAAAAATGCCATGTCCATTCAGAGTTGCTCCTACTGATTCACCACCGGTGGTAGTACAACATGAGACCTTAAGTGAATATGTGCACACGCTGAACAATGAATGCCCACCAATGCTATGATTTCTGGTGCCTCTAGTGTTGGAAGGCAAACATTGTCATCTTGCTGATCATAAAATGCTTATTTGTGACATTTCAAAGAGCAATTCAAAAGTGAAATTATGTCCATACCTTAAAAGTCATCCATGTTTATCCCAGACATGACAAGCATAGAGCCTGAGATAACTCAAACTGGTGGATGATAGTGTAGAAATGTTAGAAAAACCCAGTTCTTTTGTTGAAAGTGTAAGAAGTGAAGACAGAAGAGCACTGTGTCAAATCAACAGGCACAGGTAAGACAAAGCAGCGCTGGGATCAGAGAGACAAAGCTCCCGCAGGAAATCTGTCTTCTGAACCACAAGGTATGTTTTCTAGTTACATTTATCTTCTCGGGCGGAGACTGCCCCATACAGGGGTTGGACTTACATGTATCTTACTTCCATTGACCATAGACGTGAGCAGACCAACCTCTGCTTCATGTCAGTTTACTGTACCTGTGTTAGAAACCAAATGTGTGTGTGTTGTAATTTTCAGGCGATAGCTAGCAATGAATACTGAACAATTGGTTGTCTGCGCTGCAGACCCCCTATCTGTGTAGGCTATTACAGGACAAAGCAGGACCTAGTGAGTATGCTAAACAGGCCAGGTGGTCATCTCAGGTTGTAGGCCCCCTGTCTCTGCAAGATACTACATGACAAAGCAGAACTTGGAATATGCTAAGCGGGCCTATGTGAAGATGTAGACATTATGTCTCCACAAAAGTTACAGAAGTTACAGCATACAGTTCCTACACAGTAGTTCTAGACAAACATCAATACAGTTGTAATATACTGTATACATAAACAAGGCAAATAAAGGTATGAAAAGTAACTAGAGCTCAGTAGTTCTAGACAATCATTAATACAGCTGTAATATTTATAAGCAAGGAAACTAAAGGTATGAAAAGTAACTAAAGCCTATAAGATTCAAATCTTACAGAAAAATAGTAACTCCATGACTGTCCATAATAAACTGAGAATTGATTTGGTCTGGACTGCTTTACTGTAACATTTGGCATATTACCATGACTGCATGAAAAAGGTAGAAGACACATCTGCCCAAGTTCCCCCGGTTGGATTTTGTCAAGACTGTCTTTCCTGGTTTAAGCTTTTATTTTGGTCTACTTCTCATGTCTTTGCCTTGGGTAAATCCCATTTCTTTTAATTGCATCTGTGCTTCCCTCACTTTCATCTTTTCCTTGTGTCTTGGTTCTGAACACTTTAAGATGTGAGGAGAGAGAAACTGAGGGAATGTGTTTATACAGACATGAGATGTAGCTTCCTTCAGTGATTCAATACAGCGATATGGTCCTTCACACAACACTTCCTCAAAGGAAGCTTTTGTGTATCCTCACTCATGGCTTCTCCAGGCAGCCTCCTCATACCTCAGATCAGGAATAAGAGCTCTGGATGTCCTTCAACATGGCAGATTGGAATAACTTTGGGGTCTGGTGAGAAACAATAAAATAGGGGAATTGGGATTTACCCCCAGAGCCTGCCCCATGCATTTGCATTCCTTTGTTCATGTTTCCTGCACTTTGTGCCTGCCATTTCTGCTTCTCCCTTACACACGTTTCTCACCAGCATCATCAGTGTGATAATAGAAAAGACTGTTGCCAGTACTCACTTGTCACTAGATTGTCAATCTCTATTATGTCTGAGAATCTCCAGCCTGCTTTACAGTATCCAGCCGGCTTGTTGCTGCCCTGCTGCTGTAGCACCTAGTGGGTAGTAACCAGGAGGGGGCGGCAGAGAGGTGTTAAGGACAGGATATGACCTGTCTGTTTGAGAAAAAGAATGAAGGGAAGTAAAGAAGGATGGCTATCAAATGTTGCTAAAAAAAGTCCTGCAGCCGTTAATAAAGGAGATATTCGTACCACACCATGTCATAGTGCGAGTGAGTGGTGTTACAATTTGGAGGTTTCACCAAGATTAAATGAATGTTGGTTAACAGCGGATGACTTTTTTTTATTCAACTCCGTAATTTTGGACAGTGTGGAAAGAACGCGGCAAGCAAGATGTCGGAGTGTAGAGAAGAGCTCCTGTTGGAGATAGAGCCAAACTGCTGGGGCTGATGGTAAATAAACTGCAACAAGTTTGTGAGCTCTATAAAATGGAAGGCATCAAAAATAAGGCTTGTTGTGCTCTGGTTAAGTACATGGTAAAGTTTTGTGAACGAGAAGAGTTACTGGAAAGGGAGGACGAGGGCATGTCGGTGCTTTTGGAGCTGAATGACACACTCGACCGCTTACGGGAGAACCCGGTGATTACCGATGGCGTGGGAACAACGCCGTCAGATTTACCAACTGCTGCTCAGGAGAGGGAGGTGGCTCGGTGGGCTCAGCCATCAGAAGACCAGCAAGGCGACGCCACACCATTCCTGCAGGCGCGGGAAATGCACACCCCTCTGGAGACAGTGCAGTGCAAGGGGCCCCCAAGCGGAGACAGAAATCCCCTCGGCAACAGCTGCTGTGCATCTAGTGGGTTTAGAAAGGACTTCCGGATAGATGGACATGTTGGTGAGTCAACATCTAGAGACACCCTGAGTTTTAGCAGCCTTGAACACCAGATGGAAGGTGGTTTAAGGAAGGGTTACCTTGAAGTGGAAATTATGGAGGCTGTGATTCATGCTGTAAATCCAAGCTTGAAATTGAGGAGTTATTTGGAGGGGAAAAGAGAGCTCACTTTAGCCACCCTCAGACAAATCTTAAGAACACATTATGCTGAAAAGGATGCAACTGTCCTGTACCAACAGCTGACAAAAGCTGTACAGGGGCATGGGGAAACTGCACTTGATTTTCTGGTCCAAGTACTGGATCTGCGTCAGAAGGTTCTGTTGGCATCTGATCGTGCCCAGTCTGGTCTAAAATACAACATAGAGCATGTTCAGAGCCAGTGTTTCCAGTCCATTATGACAGGTTTATCAAATGACAAGATAAGAGCAGAAATGAGAACGTATCTACAGTGCGAGTCCTGTAGTGATGAGTTACTCCTCCAAAAAATGCAGATCGCCCAGTACATTGACAATGAGACAAAAAGATGAAAATCGCAAACAAAGCTACTCACAGAGCAAGTCTGAACACAGTGGGGCTAGATGGTAATGAAAATAACTCTGTCGCAACCACAGTAACGGCCAAACCTAACAAGCCAAATAGGGAGAGCCCTTTATTTGCTAAAATAGAAGAGAGCAACACAGCAATTCAGGAGCTCACAAGCCAAGTAGCATCCCTGGTGCAAATGGTCCAACAGGGAAGACAAGACAGCGATGTGAGCCACACCAGAACTCAAAGTAATAGGAGACAATGTGTAGCATGTCAGGAGGACAAAAAGAACTGCAACCATTGTTTTAAATGTGGTAGTGACACACATTGGGCCAAAGGGTGTAGAGCCGGGGGCAGACAAAACCCATTGGAAAACTTGTGGAGGTTGTGACAAGGGGATGTGCCATGACCTCAGAGCGAAAGTCTCCAAAGAACCCAAAACAGAATGCCCAAATAGGACCAGCAAATTTGAGCACATTAAAGGGGGTAAGAAAGACAGAAAAATAGTCTGAGCCATACAGCCTGGTTTCAAAATGCAAGCGAGTTGCACAGCTTATAGGAAGAAAATGTCTGGTCTGGTGTAAAATGAACACTGTTAAGACTCAAGCTTTGTGGGACACAGGGGCACAGGTGTCTATCACGAGTGAAGCATGGAAGTCACAAAACTTACCTGATGCAGAAATCCACTCCATCAGTGAATTGCTGAGTGATGAGGAGTTGCTGGATGTAAGGGCTGCGAACAGCTCAGAAATTCCTTTTCAGGGCTGCGAACCAGTTAGTTTCAGTCTATGTGATCCAAAAGTGAAAGAAGCAGTGTTAGATGATATACTGGTACCAGTCCTGGTTAGCAAGGACACGGTCCAGAGGCCCATCATAGGATTTAACGCTATTGTGGAGATGTTATCAAATAAAGACGAACAAGTTCAACTTAAAGGCAACATCACCGTGCTCAGAAATTCGTTAAGGATGGGATCAGGAAAGGTAGAAACACTACTTAATGTCATTCAGGGGGCTACTAATGAGAGTATTCAGTATATTTTCAAAACCGGGCGTACACCTGTTGTAGTTCCAAGGGGACAAATGAGGTGTATGATATGTCCCTGCAAGACACATTTGAAAGCGGAAACTACGATGTTGTTCGAACCTGAAGGAAATCTGTCATTAGATGAGAGGCTTTAAATTAACTGTCAGTTGTTAAGTGTTTCTGGCTCCACACGTAAAATTAACATTTTTGTGAGAAATACCACACAACAGGACATCATCATACCAAGCAAAGCCGTGATAAGGAGCTTAGAGAGAATAACAGACAGTTATCTGCTACATCTGGAGAGGCAGCAGGTTAATTCGGTAGCTAGTGAAATCATGCAGGCTCTATCATACTCAGACACAGAATGCCCTCAGGGAGACCCCCATGTGAAACTGTTCGATCCCCCTGTCAACCTAGACCATTTGAACAGCGAACAGCAGGCAGTGGTCAAGCAAATGCTAAGGGAGGAATTGGGTGCATTTGCAAGACACAAAGATGATAATGGATAGATTGAAAACTTGAGAATGGACATCAACCTAATGGACGAAATCCCAGGGGCTAAAACGTATAATGCCATACCTCGCCCAATGTATGATGAGGTCAAAAGCCACATACAGGACTTGCTAAATAAAGGTTTCATCCGAAAATCTACCTCCCCATATGCAGCTGCAGCGGTTTGTGTGAGGAAGAGAGACGGGAGTCTAAGACTTTGCATTGACTACAGGGGCCTTAATAAAAAAGACATACGCATGACCCACAAACTAAGACCTCCACCTTCCTTCAGTGATCTGTTAAAAGAAGTCAGAGAGGAAGAGGACATGTTACAAGACAGAACTGCTGCGAAAAGGACAGTCATGTCAAAACCAGTTGCCTCGGTCACCCAACCAGTGCATGAAAACCAACCTGATTCTGAGGTTGAACAACTCAAAAGTGAACTCAGTGCTATCAAAGCTGAAATGAACAACCTCAAGGTTGCAGCAGCAGCTCAAGTAGATACAAAAAGCTCTAACTCTGAACATGCCACAGAAAACAAATACAAAAGAAATATAGCTCCACAAAGACCACAGTG
>NW_018127953.1:339257-341243 GCF_001952655.1 Monopterus albus
GAGGAACGGCCTGGCGTCCCAGAGTTAAAGACACGTTCCAAGAGCATCAAAACAGAGAAAGAAGTGGAAGACACTCTCCCTAAAGGCTTAGTTGGCCCTAGCTCTGCTGTACCAGTCCAGATTGAAGGCATTTACACTAAAGCTATACTCGATACTGGTTCTCAAGTCACTCTGCTCTATAGATCCTTCTACGACAGATACCTGACGCACCTGCCGTTGACACCTATCAGCTCTTTGCAGATATGGGGTCTCAGTCCTGCTGATTACCCATATGATGGCTGTTTGTCACTCAAGCTGGAGTTCAGGGAAGCCGATGTAGGTGTGACGGAAACCATTGATGCACTTGTACTCATCTGCCCCGACCCAGTTGTGAAAGATAATGCAGCTATATTTGTTGGCACGAACACACCCACTGTGAGTAGACTTCTCAAAAGTTACAAAGACAAAGAAGGAGAGAACTTAACAATACGGCACATCCACCCTGCTTTCAAAAAGGTTATGGATGAAATCTCACAGTCCCAACCTGAAACTAACAGCCATAAAAGAGGATCCGTATGGTTTGCCCAACCAAAGCCAATAACAATACGCCCAGGTGGTGTGGCAAGGGTCAAAGGCATGCCAAAGTTTCAAGGGATACCAAGTCGAGAAGGGCTTGGTGGAGTTCTATACCAAGACCAAGGTGAAGGGCTCAGACCAGTGGCTTTCATTAGTTGCAGCCTAACTCCATCCGAATGTCGCTATCTGGCACACAAGCTGGAATACCGTGCTTTAAAGTGGGCAGTGGTTGACAAGCTACACGACTATCTGTATGGTGCAAAGTTTGAGGTCAGAACCGACAACAACCCTTTGACATATGTGTTGATGTCTGCCAAATTAGACGCAACGGGCCACCGTTGGCTCGCAGCTCTGTCAACATATGACTTCAGTCTCAAGTACAGATCAGGAGTTCAAAATATTGACGCAGATGCCCTATCAAGGCGCCCACACCCTAGCCAAAATCCTGAGAGTCAGTGGATAGACATTTCCGCAGATAGCATCAGAGCTATGTGTCAAGTGTCTAAAGTGACCAAGCAGTGTATTTTTCCCGAAAGAGCCATTGATCACTTGGGCTTATCCATGCATGCAATACCCAAAGCCTATTGTAATCTGTCAACACTCAACCTCAGAGGAATGCCAATTCTCAGTCCAGCTGAGATCTCAAAAGCTCAACAAGAAGATCCTATGCTCAATGAGATTTGGAAAGCTTTGAAGCAAGGAAATACAAATCATGTCAAGTCAAAGAATCCAGTTATCTCACTATTACTAAGAGAGTTTGAAAAACTGAAGCTACAACAGGATGTCATGTATTGAATCACTGTTCCACGTGGTCGAAAAACCCTGTTCAGAACTAGTCTTGCCTGAAAAGTTCAGACAAACAGTGATGAAAGCCCTCCATGATGATTCTGGTCATTTAGGCATTGACAAAACTTCTGGACTTATTAAAGGGAGGTTTTATTGGCCTAAAATGAAATCAGACATTGAAGAACACTGCAAAAACTGCACGAGGTGCATAGGGAGAAAGACTCTTCAGAAGAGAGTAGCCCCACTGTTTCACATGCAAAGTGATGGTCCGATGGATTTAGTATGCATGGATTTCTTGTCCATTGAGCCGGACTCTAGTAACACAGAGAATGTTCTGGTCATTACAGATCACTACACACGCTATGCACAAGCCTTCCCTACGAAAGATCAGAAAGCTGCAACCGTGGCTAAAGTCTTGCTTGAGAAGTACTTTGTCCACTACGGTCTGCCGAGACGCATGCACAGTGATCAGGGTAGAGACTTTGAAAGTCGTCTCATTCATGAGTTGCTCAGTTCCCTCGGTGTTGATAAATCAAGAACCACCCCATACCATCCTCAAGGGGATCCCCAGCCTGAAAGATTCAATAGAACACTATTGGATATGCTCGGAACCCTTGAGCCCAACGAGAAAAGGAAATGGAGTCA
>NW_018127953.1:341843-350292 GCF_001952655.1 Monopterus albus
AGATAGCATCAGAGCTATGTGTCAAGTGTCTAAAGTGACCAAACAGTGTAGTTTTCCCAAAAGAGCCATTGATCACTTGGGCTTATCTATGCATGCAATACCCAAAACCTATTGTAATCTGTCAACACTCAACCTCAGAGGAATGCCAATCATGGGTAGAGACTTTGAAAGTCCTCTCATTCATGAGTTGCTCAGTTCCCTCGGTGTTGATAAATCAAGAACCACCCCATACCATCCTCAAGGGGATCCCCAGCCTGAAAGATTCAATAGAACACTATTGGATATGCTCGGAACCCTTGAGCCCAACGAGAAAAGGAAATGGAGTCAACACATTGCACATCTAGTCCACGCTTACAATTGCACACCAAACGAGGCCACTGGGTTTTCAGCGTACTCTCTTATGTTTGGGCGTGAAGCAAAGATTTCTGTGGACTTGTGTTTTGGAACATCAAGTGACAACACACGCAAAGAGGCATAACTCAAGTATGTAGCAGACAGGAGAAAAGAACTGAAAGCTGCTTATGAACTCGCCGAGTCAGCTGCTGCTAAACAAAATAAAGGAAACAAACAGAGATATGATCAGAAAGTAAAGTTCACACAACTGTTACCTGGAGATCGAGTTCTCATATGCAACCTTGGTTTACAAGGGAAACATAAACTAGCAGACCGCTGGGTTTCAACGCCTTATGCTGTGGAAAGTCAAATGTCACACCTACCTGTGTTTCGGCTGAAACCAGAAGATGGAGTTGGGCCTGTCAAAATACTCCATCACAACCACATTTTGCCCCTGGGACAGAAAGTATGTTTTGATCCAGTGCAAAACCAAGACATCGTTCCAAGGAGGAGAATAAGAAGGAGGACACGACAAACAAAGACAATGACAAAAACTCAGTTGTAAACCCTGAAATGTCAGAACAGAAAAATGATGGTGAATACACTGATTCAGAAGATGAAGAACTTGGAGTATGGCATGACATGTCATTCACCATACAAGACACTGTGAAAGACAAATATGACTATATAACTATGACTTTTGGAACCAGAATCTGACTCTAAGGGTGCACCCAGGTTGACTGTGGGGTTGAAATATTATTTGTTGTTCGAACTACATAAAACTGTGACCTGTGTTTTGTTTCTTTTAGTTAATACACAAATTTAAACTGCATTCGGTGTGTGTTTTTCATTTATATACTGTGAAACAGTCTCTGGAAAAATTATCCGTAAATTACAGGTAACGGATGTACATATTCTGGTTATTTAATTTAATGTCATTTCAGGGGTCTCTCTAATTGGTGTTTTAAAGGTGAGAACCATACTGAACCCTAGACAAAGTTGTTATACATTGGAATGTCCCTTTGCCAATTTGTGTTATTTGAGCTTGAAGGGGTATATACTAACTAGTCACTCCCTTGCTACAACGAGCCGGGTGGCAAAAGGGTTACACATGTAACAGCTGCTTAGTATAGAGCAGATCCACTGGAGCAGGCAGAGGAGTTTCACAGTTTGTTTAAAGGCAGCACAAGAGTAGTTACTGTGAAAGTTTGAGTTTGAGTGTTCCTGATCTATTTCCCTGCCAGTCCTGCAAGTTTAGTATACATCTTTCCAGAGAAATAAAATTGTTGCAGTAACTCTCAAATTTAGTAGTAACTGGGCAGGCATGTCATTCCGACAAATCTTCCAATGTATCACTGTGGACACCTTCTGCCTATAAAACCTGCTGGAAGACTCCCAACAATCATGCACCAGGCAGAATCCCATGACCCTCTCCATCACTGTCATGTCTTACCCTTGTCTCTGAGCCTCATGGATCCTTCCAGAAATCTGTACATGAATGCTGGCATCATGGTCAGCATGTCTGGACTGGAGTGCCAGTCTCCAGTGCCAGCATGATAACATGCCAGCATGAGTCTGTTATCATTCAAAGAGCAGCCACAACGTGACATTGCCCTGAAGAACTGCTGATATGACAGCACATTTATTTCCCAGTAAACACATCCACATGAGTGGAATGTCAGCACATAGTTCACACATAATAAATAAATAAAAAAAATCTGTCCTTCTGTCTGTCTGATACTTTGTCCTTAAAAAGTGGAGGATTTCATAGAGAACTAGAATCTATCAAAAGTGGTATTGTTTTCAAACACCCACTAAGGATTTTCTTAATTTACTCCCACATTATTATTATTTTGATATTGAGTGTGAACCGCTGCTGAAACAATGCAATTTCCCAGATTGGGATTAATAAAGTATTTCTATCTATCTATCTTATTTTATCATTTAAGTTAAAGTGAAAGTGTGATTGTGTTCTGTATTGTATTGTTGTTGTGTTTTTGATGCTGCTGTCTTGGCCAGGTCTCCATTGAAAATTTGATTTGGAATGTCACTGGGACCTTACCTGGTAAAATGAAATAAAAATGGAAAACGCAATGACTGCATCTATTCCATCTACAGCACCACCACTTTTATATAGTATAATAAATCAGAAATACACTTATTGAAAGAACAAAGAAAATAATGAATAACTGTACAAACATGTAGCTCTTAATTAAAATGGGGTTTTGAGTCTCCAGTCAGAGTCAACTAACAATACTGAAAATGAAGTTAAAATTCCCTCTATTTATCTTGCCATTTTCTCACTTTTCTCCCTTGTGTTATTTTTTCTCCCACCTTTCTGTCTCCACTATCATTAAAAGACAGGTGTAAGTCTCTTTGTTTGTGTCTGCATGTACACTAAGGTCATGAATATTGGTTTTATTTTCTCTTGACTTGTTTGTTTGGACTGCATATCCTGGACAGCTGCAGATGCTCAGAGGAATGATTATCAATTTGACAAATGCTGTAGCACTGATCTCTTTTCAAATACTTTTGAAATGAGTCTCTTGCTTGGCTTTCCATATATTAGACTGCTTCATTATTTCAGCAGATCCTTGCTATGTATTCCCCACTTGCACATGGGCAGCAATGAAAGAACTAGCAGAGAACTAGTGGGCTGGCACAGAATATATTTGTTGCAAAATTTTGTTTATCACAGGTATTTGCTATGAAATATTTTCTGATAGCACTGTTTTACAAGGTTTTTGTTTCCTTCATAATTCCTTGTGTACCAGATAGTTTATGATGCTGATCACAAAAATAACTTCAAAATTTTCCCATCACGTACGGTTCTTGAGAAACGGCTAACTCTGTGATATAAAATATGAATTTTTCAGTTCAGGCTTTTCACATATAGTCTGGCAGTAGTCCATGATCTTCGGAGGTTAAAATTTTCATATTTTACTGCCAAAACCAATGCAATTGAAACTAGAATCATTTACATAATATACTGCAACAAAAAAATTGACATGCGTGCATTGGCAACGCAACCCTATATATAGGCCTACCTAGCAGCAGCAGTCATTCTAACTGAAGTCATTGTCAGTGAGTATTACACTGAAAATAAAACTAGCGAGCTCAAAGGCTGTGAATTTAATTGTATATAGTTTCTGAAATGTCGAGCCAATGTCGCAATAGCTGTGACACATTTTGTTACATATGTGGCGAGTTCACTTTGAAAGCACAGAAATGGAGTATGACAGCTTTCATAAAGAAGGCATATGAGTTATACTTTGGATGCAAAATTGGAGACCAGGACAAATTATGGGCTCCTCATATATGTTGTGCATCTTGTGCTACCAGTCTGCATGCTTGGCTGAAGGGTAAGCATCCATCCATGCCGTTTGCTGTCCGAATGATTTGGAGGGAGCAGAAGGATCATGTAACTGATTGTTACTTCTGCATGATGAATGTCTCGGGATTTCTTCTAAGAACAGGAAGTTTATTGAGTACCTGAACCTTGCCTCTGCAATGAGACCAGTACCACACAATGACAGTCTTCCTGTTCCAAAACCGCCAGAGACGTGGACGCTGGAGGACAAAGAGGAGCAGACAGAGATAGATTAACCAATTGACCATTGTTGCAACTCCAACGATCCAGATTTTGAACCATCAACATCCAGTGATCCTCATTTAATTTCTTAGGCAGAGCTCAACGATCTTGTCAGAGTTTTGAATTTATCGAAGAGTCAAGCAGAACTGCTTGGATCAAGGTTGCAAGGGTGGAACCTGTTGTCATCAGATACAAAAATTTCATTTTTTCGGCGCCATCATGAAGATTTGACAAAATTCTTCAGACAGGTTGACAGTCTGACCTTTTGCAGCGACATCGATGGATTGCTTTCTGATCTCGGATGTGAACATGACCCAAAAGAATGGTGGCTGTTTATTGACTCATCACTGTTAAGTTTGAAGGCCGTTTTGCTGCATAATGGCAATATCTACCCTTCCATACCTGTCGGACATGCCGTTCATATGAAGGAAATGTATGAGAACATGCAGCTGCTGCTGAAACACATTCAGTACTCGAAGTACAACTGGAATATATGCTGCGATCTAAAGGTGGTTGCCATTTTACTCGGACTGCGGCTTGGATGCACCAAGTACTGTTGTTTTTTTTGTGAGCGGGACTGCCGAGCAAGAGCTTTACATTACGTGAGAAAGGACTGGCCACCTCGCAGGAAATTGGTTCCAGGGCAGAAGAATGTTGCACATCAGCCATTGGTTGATCCGAAGAAAATTTTTCTTCCACCTTTGCACATCAAGCTTGGGCTAATGAAAAACTTTGTTAAAGCAATGGACAAGCAAAGTGAAGCCTTTGCATATTTGCAACAGATGTGTCCACGCGATCGCCTTCAAGAATGTCGTTTCTAACTTTCTGGGCAACTACAAGGCACCAGACTACGTCAAACTGGTTGAAAGTCTGCTCCAAGCATACAAGTCGATGAACTGCAACATGTCGCTTAAAATACATTTTCTTCATTCTCACTTAGACTTCTTTCCAGAAAATCTCAGCGCTGTTAGTGACGAGCATGGTGAAAGGTTTCATCAAGAGATTGCGAACATGGAGAAACGCTACCAGGGAAAGTGGAGTCCGTCTATGCTGGGAGACTATTGTTGGACACTGATACGTGAGGCATCGGACAGTGACTACAAGCAAAAATCTGAGGCAAAACACTTTTAGATTTCTTTTTGTGTTGCTTGGGTATTGCATCGTAAATCGTATATCGTAGCATAGGCCTGTGCTGCTGGAGACATTATTATGTTAAATGCATAAATGCAGTTTTCTTAAAAACCCTGCGTGATACTGAAATTACAATTACATATTTGTGTTCAGTGTGTAAAAATCTATTGGTTTCACCAAAAATTTTAGAGGAAACAAAAATTTTCATAAAATTTGTTGGCCAGTGTAGAAAATCATTTGTTCTCAACAAAAGCACAAGTGACTGTACCTTGCCAAATTTCGGTTAGGCCCTGTTCCGACTTTCATTAGCACTAAAGAAAACACAGCTCCTTCATTAATTTTTCTGAATTTGCCAACACAGAGGGTTCTGTAAAATAAATAAATAATAAATCAATCAAATAAATAAATAAATGTTTGCCTGTCATAGAAAAGTTGAACCCAGAATACAAGAGAACATTATTTGGAAAGTCATTGCCTTAAGTAATCATATACACTGATAGCTCAAAACATTTTGACTAGTGTGAGCACCCTGACTGGTCAGTGGATATGCAGGCTTGGGTGAAGCAGGGTGTGATGTCACAGATTCTTCTCTTAACTATGTTCTGCCACAGTAGCCTTCCCATCAGTTCAGACCAGCCTTCATTGCCTTGTGCATCAATGACTTACAGATTTTTTTTTTTAAATTATCATTGTCATATCATCACTGTTGTCCCACAGACTTGTGGGTTGTCATACTGTGGACCACTGTCCTTCCTCTAGTCACTGTTATTAGTCACCACTGCTTACTGAGAGCACCCCACGAACCTTGCAGTTTTGGAAATACTCCCACCCAGTTGTCTGGTAACAATGATCTAGTCCTTCCCAAAACTCCTCAGGTCTTTTTGCCTGCCTGTTTGGCACCACTTCCGGTTTTCAGGCAGATTACCATCTTGCTGCATTTCATCTTTGACTAGGCTACTCCTGCAAGCTACACCTGTGTAATTGGTCTCACCTGTGGCTCATCACATCCTGCCTACAAACTTCTCAGCTGTTGTTGGTTGCTGATTCTTTTCACTTGTTATTGGATGTGAACTCTGTCAGTATTGACTTTCCTCCAGCCTAGCCCCTGCCTGTTTTGTATGTTGTCTGATCTACCTGGTTTTTGACTCCTGCAAGGTCTGTAGATCGTGAATTCTGAGTGTTATCTGTCTGTGCCTCTGCCTTCTCTCTGTTTTTGTATTTTGGTGGGACTGAGCTTTGGTGAGACTCAGTTTATTTGTTGTTAATTGGCTGAAGAGGACCATTTTCTGTTCATGAAATTTTTCTTTTTGATGCTTGTGCATGCTTTTGAGTTGATTCCACGGCTTTTACTTTTCTGGATTTACTTTTCTTATCGGTTTACCAAAAAGTTCCTGGAACAATTCAGTGTGCTGGATTAATTTGAACTTCAAGATGTTGGCATATACTTAACGTTCAAGGAATCGGATCAGTATCTGGGCCAAAGATTTGGGGCCTCCCTAATTTTTTTTTTTTTTTTTTTTATAGATTACTTAGGATTCAATTTTGCTTTTTCAAAGACATCACTGCAGACCTAAAGTTGGCAAGGTGTTATGGGAACCACAAATAATGGGGGAGCCAACTTGTGCTAACCCCCCGGCTTATTTTGAAGCAAACTGGGCTTGTACATATACATACAATACATAACCAAACAGCATAGAAAAAGCAGAATGCAGTATTAGGAGTTTTCTGTAATGGTAAAAAACAAGCTTACAAATTAAATCAATGTTATATTCTCATCTGACACCCCAGAATTATTCCATTGAGTTCCTATAACTTTAAGGATAACAATCTTTCACTGCGCAGTTGCTTGCAAAGAACCCTGAACCGCCAGCACTACAGTGTGGTACCAGCAGATGCTGTAAGACATGATTGAACAACATCAGTGAATGTAAAGGGGAGTTTGGCTTGAGAGAGAACAGGGAAGGAACATACTTGAGTTTTTTATATTTATGTGGTTTGTCCCTCTGAGGACCTCTGTAGTCACCACTGGGAAGCTGATCTGGGAGTACATGAGAGGCTTTACCACTGAATGCCCAGACACAGTCTCACCTGGCAATAATGATTTGGCTCTTGTCAAAGTTGCTTAGGTCTTTATAGCTGCCTATTTCTTTGGCATCTAACATGTTGACTATGAGAACCAACGGTTCACTTACCATTTAATCTATCTCTAACCTTTATGTGCACTAATCAAAAGTTATTTGTTTTTAGTGGTCACAATGTTTTGGCTCAGAGGAGTTTTTTTTTCTTTTTTTGACCCTAATCATGTCCATTATAGAGTGAGGAGGTCACTATGTCAGGTAGTTTTGACATGTAAAAGGTTTCATCTGAATGTCCATAATTGCATTCTAGATATCTAAAATGGCATTTTGACTAGTCGAAACTACCAAATGTCTAGTCAAGGTGATAATTCAACATACCTAAAATTGTATCCTGACCAGTAAGAATGACAATTTCAGATATCTACACTTACATTTCTCTAGTCACAATTCCCTTTTGGATATCCAAAATTACATCACTGTGCCATTTTAGCATTTATTAGATCAACAGAATACATATTACAAATATTTACAATGTATTTGACTAGTTGAAACTATAATTTAAGATATCTGCAATTAAATCTTGACTAGACAAAATCTGAATTAGAGATACGTATCTGCAATTACATTTTGACTACTAAGAATTCCTCATTGATTTGAATGGAGAAACTAATTTAAGAGATCTAAAATTAAATTTTGCCTGTTTGAAATGCAAATTCCAGATATCTGAAATTACATTCTGACAAGTCAGAATTCAAATTAAAAATATCTTTAATGTTATTTTGACCAGCTATAATTCTAATTATAGATATCTTTAATTAGGCAATATTCTGGCCTCGCTAACTTGGGTAACTGCTTTTAGCTTGCCAGATAGCTAACAGGTCCCTTCAGCAAAAACCTGGTCAATCTTCTTTGGTTTAGGACTTTTATTGAAGAAAACACTGTGAAACTGCAGCACAAAATACACAAAAATCGAGTTGGTTAGTATTTGAAATATATAACAGTGCGTTTAGCCTAGTTAACAACACAATAATGTGACGTTAGCTCCATGCTGACTTATACTGAAAATTCCATAGACATGCTACCGCAATTAAAATCGTTGCGTTTTATGTTCATTATAGACTAAAGAAACATCTAACCATGTTAACACAATCATATGTAATACATGTTATGTTTAACCTTTAGACTTACAGACATATGTTCTTTAGGGACTGTTAAAAGATCAGAAATAAATCATCCGCTTGCAGTTGAACTAACTTCTAGAACTTCCCGTTTACAAGCCAACTACGGAAACCCAAATAAGACACCATAGAAAAAA
>NW_018127953.1:353594-366989 GCF_001952655.1 Monopterus albus
CATTGTAGATATCTAAAAAAAAAACCCACAATGACGCATTAGTGTCTTTGATCTCATTTTAGATATTCACTGTCATGTGACTGACATTTAGCTTCCGGGGCTAGGGAGTAAAGAGGGGCTTGGGCACATTTTCTGTGGCATACCAGTTTGTCCAGTGGAGGGTCACTGTAGAGGGCACTGTTTCCTGGCCAGATACTGGACTGTGAGCACAAAAGCCAGTCCACTTGTATATTTTCTTGACTGTCATGGAGTGGGTGTAATCATAGCTGGAGATGATTACACCCACAATCATCTCTGAGCACAAAAGGGGGAAAAAAATCATTCTTAAAGGGCCAGCACACTTTATAAGTTTTATATTCATTCTGTATAAGTTAACTTATACAGAATGAATATAAAATCTGAGCTCTGTGTTGCAGATTAGCTTGGAAACATAAGTTTATCACATGGGATCATTTAGGCAAATATAACGGTGTATATTAGATTTAAAATATTGAATGGGGTGGCACGGGTCTCAGTGTGATAAAGCATAATCTCCACAGACTGTTAAAAAAACTAATCATGGTGGCAGCAGCAGTGTAATTGTGCATTACATTTATGGAAAATATCTGAAATGTTTTGAATGTTTTTCACATACAGAAATAATGTTGGATTAAGTAACAAAGAAACTAAGGTAATGTACTTAAATTCAACTAATGTTTATATGAAAAGTTTACTTTGTGGGGCTGTAGAAAAAATGCCTACCTTTTGCCATTTACCTGATTAAATAAAGACTTTTCTGTACCCATGGACATCAATACATGCGTTTTAGGAACTGTTCACTGTTGCACAATGGATGGCTGGGTCGTTTAATTTTCTAACGATAGGAAGTATTGTTTTTGGAGAATGATGTTAATAGGTTGTCCTGGTACTAGACAACACAGCAGAAAACCAAAATTATAAATTTTCACCAACTGTACCATTTGCATCTAATATGTGTACCAAATTTCATGGCCATATTTTTAAATAATGTTGAAGATATCTGAACCAAAACCAGAAGTACTAACCTCATGGTGGCACTAGAGGAAACACTGTTAGATCATCAAAGACAGTAGGTGTAATACATTTAATACATGTATCAAATTTCATTACCATATATTTGATAGTGTCATGGCTAGAGTGTGATACCGACTAAATTAATTCAGACAAACCATCCCAATTTAAAGGATCATTTAATATTACAATTATTCTGAATAGAGTAGTATTTAAACACATAATCTTGTAGTTAGGGAACAGAGAACCGAGAACAGAGACTTTCCTGCAATGTGATAGATAAAGCATAAGAAGATTGTCAGAGCACAAATCAGTCAAGCCATTTGTTGTTGGTCCCGAGTCAGTCTTAATTCAGCGTCCCCCCCAGCCGGCTGGGTCAGCGTCCCCACAAAGTACACGGTTTACTGTCCCACTAGCATTGTCATCTTCTCTCTCCCTTCTTCTGCTCTAACCCAGCTTTTTATCTGCTCATACTCACACAGCCCGTCATGGCCGGAGCCATGAAGACACGGTCCCATGCCAGCTACCCACACACACACCTTCTTCCGAGCATTGTCTAAACTGTCCAGTACATGACCTTCTGGGTCACATTGACCTAGCGCACATTTCCTTTTTCTAAACCTGAACAGAGCACACGAACAGTTCACATAAGGCTACAGCTACAATATATCCATTCCCTATATGAGGAGGAAGTCACTCAGGATGTTGACCCCTAGGCTAAACAAGGGACACAGCCCAAGATATTCTTGCCTGCGCCAGAGACAGATCAAGCTTCCGTACACACTGAGCTCAGCCTTACATCCTTACACAACTAACGCAAATATTATCTAAATATGAACTACATACTGTTCTATTACATATTACCTCTGGAATCTTGTTTATTGCTAACCACTACAATAGTTTGATAGATATTTCTTTAAAACACAAAACCTCATGGTAGCAATTGAATATGTCACTGTGTAATAATACATAACAGTTTATTATCTGGAACCCACTAATGTACAGTAGAGGAAAAAGCAAACAAGTTAAATGGTCTTATACTTGTATAGCACTTTTCTATGCTTTACAGCACACTCAAAGTGCTTTTACACTACTTGGCCATTCACCCATTTGCACTCACAAATGTTCAGACATTCCCACACCGGTGTTATCACTGCAAGCAACTGGGAGTTCAGTGTGTTGCTCAAGGACACTTCGACATGTTGACTGCACACGCTGGGAATTGAACCGCTAATTCTCTGGCTAGGAAATGACCTGCTCTACCTCCTAAGCCACAGCCACCCCATTACAAGTTGCTGTGTCCAGGGGTTAGCATATCGTGGCTTTCATACACTGTACACCATTTTTCATGGATAGGCAAAATTTTATTCAATGAGGAATTCTTACTAGTCAAAATGTAATTGCAGATATCTTTAATTTGACTTTTGTCTAGTCAAAATTAAATTGCTGATATCTTAAAACATAGATTCACAAGTCATACGTACATTGCAGATATATATAAATTCTGTCTAGGGTCTTGCCATAAGGTCACTAGCGAAATGAACTTTCTGTTACTGGCCTGGGAATAGGAATCTTGAAAAAGTCTTGCTGGGATTTTGAAATGCTCTTCTTACTCTTTTGCCATGACCTGACAAAGATCAGCAACTTGAAAACTGATGGCTGCAAAAATGTATGGTGGACATGTTTACTTTTTCATATTTTGTAGTTATTCAGATCTTTATTCTATACATATATAGCCGGTGGTGAACGTACACTAAGGGGAGATAAATAAACAACTAAATAGTTTTCCATTTATGGTGGGGGGTCCCCTGGGGGTTCTTGAGGTTCAGGTTTTCATGCAATGTTCGTGTTTTCCTGTTGATGTAACACAGTTTAGTTTTGTTGATGTAATGTGGACGTACTGTAACTTAAAGTAGGCTGCTGGAGTTTAATATCACCTTGGCCACTAGATGGCAGTACTGAATAAGATGTGTACGTTCGGCCAAAACTTGGCCAAGTGCATTGTGGTCTCTTCCTTGTTTACGTGTGGACTGAGCTTAAGAAGAGTGGAGCGCAGTGGCTGTTTTAACCTCTTTAAATAAATATGCCCAAATCTTATTGTTTTCTGTTGTATTCATGTTTTAAAGAAGTCATCTATCAGTATTCTGACAAGATGGTGTATTATAGATGCCAATGCTGCTGGCGGCGGTGTGTCCAACATAGAACTGGTGAGCTTTTGGTGGGATATAAGTTTCTTTAAGTATGTGAATGTGGCATTTTATAGATCTTTGGTGAGTATTTGGTGTTTACAAATTACTTTATTTTATTTGTGTGTGCATTCAGAGCCCACTGCCGTATTTTGTTACCCCTTACTTTCTTACTCCTTATTTTGTTCCCCCATATTTTGTGTTTTTGTTATCCCGTATTTTGTCACAGCATATTTTTTTTTGTGTAAATAAACTGACCTGCTGGACATCAAAGCTGCGAGAACCCCAGTAATTGTGTCCCGTGTGGCACCCCCTTTACCCAGGCTACACATGCAGTATCTCACCTAAAACTTAATGAAAATAAACACAACTTCAGTTTAGACAGAGCATTGAAATCACATTTGTACTATATGAAATGACTGGCACCAGCTGTTTCATGCATGCTTTGCCATCATAGGTTCATTCACAGGTGTACATAGCACCCATTATAACCTGGCAGTCTTCATTGTCTGCAAATATGCTTGTGTAAACCCAACCTCTTCCTTATATGCTAATGAGTGCTTTTGGCACTGTTGATGGAACTAAGAGTTATTGCTTGTATTGTATGTAGGTATTTATTGTGTGCAGAAAGCACTCTCAAGAGAATTCTTGCTGCTGCCGAGACTCTTTGAGAGTTCCCTCAAAAAACAGTCTTGTTGGGAAAGCTTTCTGCAAAACCATTTGCTATAAGTGATCAATTCCTCAAGTGCAACCAAATGTACATGATGCCTCCAATGCTGAAAACCAATGGTCACACCTCCTCAGTCACTTTAAATTTTGCATGACTATTTTTAAAAGCATATCCCAATGCAAATTGAAAAGTAAACATTTTCCATTATTTAAAAAAAACAAATTTAGGGTTGACAGAGGTATGTGCTTTGCTTTCTAGTTTATTTATCTAATCATAAAAGCTCAAAGGACACATACAAGAGAGAACCTGAATTTGTCATAATGGAATTTACTTGTTTCATTTTTGTTTGCTTCATACTCTGAGGATATTAAAATGTTTTAAGCTCCAAAATACCCCAAAATAAATAATAAATAACAGATTTAAAAGATTCAGTGGAAAATACCTACAGTGGCCTGTTTAAAGTCATATTTCCTGTCAGTAAAACTTTCTAATGAAGGTGCTACAGTTTTCCAAGGTTTCAAGGTTGTGCCCTTGGGCCTAGTGTGACTGAACTGAAGTTAGGAGCAAAAACAGGAGGAGCAACAAAGAGATGTGGAGAAAGGATAAGAAAAGAGAAAGAAGCACAGACAGAAAAAGACTGCAGTCAAAGTAATGAGCAATAGAACAGTAGAGTGAAGATGAAAAAACTATCTCCCATGTTTTATTCATATAGTTTGTTTTAGCCTGTCGCTTCACATTAACAGCTGCGCACACATACACATCAGCAGTTATAAGAGCTTGTATAAGAGGGCTTTTTTTTCATAAAGACAAAAATTGTCCAGCTGAATGACACTTTACAGGACAAATTGTTTGAATCTTGTTTAGAAGCCACAGACAATATATTTTCTACATTTCCACTTTACGACAAAAGAAGCTGTCATTCCGAACTATAAAACAATTAAAAGTTAAATATAAAACAAAACTATTTTAGATAACTGGGTCCTGAGTGAGAATTACTGGTGACTACCTCTCACCTTTGTCAATGTACTGTATAGCACAAACATTAAATTTATAAGTGTATAAATAAACTTTACAGGCACAAGAATCTTTTGATCACAGAAGAAAACAAAAAACCCTGGGATTATCATCTTTTATTACTCACAGATTATTTCTCAATTTTCTGTCCCCTTAATTAAAATAGTTTTTAACATCTCTGATTACCAGGAATATATTATTGCTTTGCTTTGTCATGGGACTTTTTGATAGCAGTCATGGGAAAAGCATGGGCATTACTAATAACAGTGGCTTCGCTCTTTTCAAACAGACCCTGAAACTGAAGCAGCTAAATGGAATTCAGTCATTGTTCATTGTACTGTACTGTTTACACTTAAGACTTTTCCTTCTGTGACACATCTAATGGAATTGTGTAAGAAAGTCCTAATATCTTGCTGTAACTTGTCTATTAGTTGTCCTCAGTTAAGGCAGTGCATTCTGATAGAGTAGTATTGCTATTCAAATCACATATAAAAGTGCACCAGAATACAGAGAGAGACAGGTAGTGCAGTTTTCTCCCAACCGGAAGGTTGGAGGTTCGAATCCCAGTGCCGACATGTCGAATTCTGAAGGTTGGAGGTTCGAATCCCAGTGCCAACATGTCGAATTCCCCGTTGCCCTCGATGGTTGGAGCCATCGGTTCAGTTGGCACCGCAGATGGATACCTCGGTTCTGTACCGGAAACAAATTCCTTGTGTGTAACATACTTGGCCAATAAAGGTGATTATCCTCATCCTTATCCTAGTTACTATCCTGTATTCAGGAGCCGTCTCTGGTAGGCTAGTGGTTAAGGCGCAACACTCTCGCATCAGGAAGGGCATCCGGCGTAAAACACATGCCAAATGTCAACATGCGAGTTGTCAGTGTGACGATTCGCTGTGGTGACCCCTAAACGGGAAAAGCCAAAAGTGACTTTCTTCAGTTGCCATCCTGTATTCAGACATTATCCGGAAGGGCTTCCGGCATAAAATGTGTCAAGTTTAACATGCATTAAGTGCTGTGGTGACCCCTAACGGGAACAGCCGAAAGTAGTAGAAGAAGAAAAAGTTACTATCCTGTATTCCAAAAACTATTTGAATGCTGACATGTTCAATCCAAGATGGCCAATGGTAGCCATGTGCAAAATCCTTCAGGCATATCTATGAAAGCCTTCTATTCAAAGAGGTAAAGTGATGTGTAAAAAAAGAGCAGCATATGATCCATATGGGGACGTCATGCAACTGAGGACTTGGATTACATTATGTCTTGTTTGTGTAACCTGCTACTATATCTAATGTATTTATTCAAAGTTGATTTACATTAGCTTACATCACACTCACCAGCCACTTTATTAGGTACACCTGTACAATTGTATGCACTTCCACCTTCACATCTGTGTTTATGAAGCTCATATTGTTCTGGTTTTGGGTGAAATTGTCATAAATGTGTAAATTCAATTGTATGTTTATTACTAAGGTCATAGTTAAAAGTGGTGCTGTACTGGACTACATTACATTCAGAGGTGTTCCTAACATTCCCTCTCATGTATGTAGCTGGGAAGGACAAAAATATAGAGCCTTCTCATCACAGCAGAAACCTGACTTTGAATGATGTCACTGATGTCATGACATACAAAATGTTTCCATCCCAATATTTTTTTCTCCTATCAGTAATGGACTCCATTCATAAACTGTGATAAGAAAGGTATTTAATGTAGAAGTATACTGCAGATTCACTCAGAAGTTTGTTAATATTACTGACATTTGTGCATGGCAGAAGGAAAGTCTCTTAATCTACCAATAGCAGTTGTATAGTGTAATTTACTCACTGCTGCATGCAATGTGCATAATGTGGTCTGAGTTATATGCATCTAACTTTATAAGTATTTCAATGCTTTTAATATAATACAATAAAAGTATATTGTAATCGCTGTGTTTATGGTGTTGTACCAAAAGTGATCCTGGATTGCAGTCCAGGAGCAAGCAGCTTTTTAAAGATGCGTCACTCACTGTAGGAGATACAGACTCCAACAGAAGCATAATAAGGAATTAGATTTGCCAAACATGACTTGAATATAATAATGTTACTTTGTTGATGTACTCAAAGATATATTTCTGCAGTATATCAGTAAGTAGACTACAATCAGTTTTACTTTTTTATTACTCCAGCTGGCATGTTGATTAAATTCTAAAATAGATCAACAGATTTAGAGAGAATTTCAAGATTAAAGCCTGTTGGATAACACATTAAATAATTTGAGTTGAATATACTAGACTTTCAAAATTACAGGCACACACTCAGACACTGTTGGTTAATAAGAACATTTTTGGAACCTGTTTCATGTTCAGTACCTCTGGAAAAGCATCGTCTGGGTGACCAGTGCCGGATACAGGTTTCTATTTATAAGTACTTTACTCTTTTTTTTTAATCTCTTTTTCTAATTGAGAGCCGCTATACCAGAGTCAAATTCTTCGTGTATCTGAGGATAGCCAGTAAAGCTGATTCTGATTCTGATTTTTAATTTCAGTTCCATTCAGTATTCTGACAAGCTTTCTAAAATATACTGTAGATACCTAGCAATTCTCCAAGGATTCTGCAGACATTCCTCCTTAAATTAGCCAAAATTGTACACCTTTTGAAACATTATCCTTTTTTCTTTTTGAATGGGAGCCAACTCTGCAAAATTTGGCAGCTTCTCCGCTTTGTAAACTGAGGTGCAAACCCAATTTGGCAGCTGAAAGTGTGAATGTCTGAGTGAAAACGTTAAGGCTTCTGGTAGACAGTATTTGAATGACAAGCGAACAGAGGGTGGGTGTCAACTGATAGTGTGTGTTATGTCTTCTCCTTTTTTACCTTCCCTTTCACATCTTAAGCCTGTATGTGTGCCCGCCACAGTACCTCAGGATAGCACTGCACTCACTAGGCATCTCAGGAAGGATGTGTAGGTGAAGAGGCATGTTTGTGATTTTTGTCTGTTTGTGTGCATTTTCTGTATAATACTGGGCTTGACTGTTTGGGATGCTGGGAGGATCGGGAAAGCGTGTATTTGTTGTGTGGGTGTTTGGTGGGGGGGGGGGGGGGGGGGGGTATCTAGTTGCCTCAGCAACCTCTCGTTGAGCACCTTAGCCTGATAAACATAGCAATTGGAAGAAGGTAGCAAATGCCTCCAGGAGAGAAATGCAGTGGAATCAAAGTACTCCCTCTGTTTTCCCTTTCTTGCTCTCTTTGTCTCTCTCTCTCTCTCTCACTCTCTCACACACACACACACACACACACACACACACACACACACACACACACACACACACTTACAACTGCAAAAACAAAACATATGCACAGAGGGAGACACACCACCACAACTGAGCAGACCTTAAACTACAGGCACACACTCACACACACACCCACATGCACACGTGGGTTCTTTATCTATGAGTGCCACCTGGCTGGCAAAGGTTCACTATAACCTGGCAGACAGCCAAACTGGATGATCTGTAGGGCAGAGACAGAAAGGGAATGTAGGGGGGGAGGCTGCGATAAAAATAGAAATGACAGAGATGTTGAGTTTTTGATATTCTTTAACAAATCTGAGGCAGACGCAAAACCAAACAAGAAAGGTCAAGCAGGTTTGAAGAAAAGAGCTCAGCAGAGAGGAAGGTGAGAGCCAGAAAGATCAATGACCTAATGAAGAGAAAGGGTCAAAGATGAAAGAGTGAGATGTGAGAGAGCAGAGTGCATGTGGCAAAGATGTGAGCAGCCAATGATGAAAAGCCTTGCTGCAGGATGGAAATGACAAAACGATGCTCTCTAGAGATGAGGAGAATACATGGCGAGAGATAAAGTGTGTGTAGTCTAGCAGTTGTCGCTTAAAGAATCGAGGTCTGACAGCAGGATTGAATAACTGGGGAATCTGTCTGTTACAAATGAAGGACTGGGGGAAGTTCTTTGCATTGTTCACTAAGAGATTGCTGTTGTCAGCATGATGTGTTAGGAACACATTTTACAGCAAATGTAAACATTGTTTTCACAAGTACTAAGATTATCCTGCAACAATGCATTGTTAGTAAGAAAATTTAGCGTTTAATTAGTTGGTGGTTTAATTGAACAATTTATTTCACTAAAAGCAATAAAAATGAGCCAAACACTAGCTAGGTGGTTGTTAAATGTGAGCTTTTTGGCTAATGAAAATACAATCCATTAATTCTCTTCTCTAACTCTCTGGGGGAAGCTGCAGCCAGCAAGTTTCTAGTGAAAGGCTGGGAAGTACGGCATCAGTCGATCAGCCAGGGTGTTTGTCAGTGCTGTTTGATTGGAGCTGCTCTCCACAAGTATGAGTCTCTGTGAGATATCCACAAAGTACTTCAGCATCATCTTGTAAAGCAGATTATCAGCTGATTAAATCCAAAATATGTACAAACGCCTGCACTTTTTGAAGCTGTGATTCATAAAGAAATGATGCATGCACATACTGGTTGTGATGCAAAAGACAACTGGTGATGGTAGTGCACATTTCACATGATAGCACTTTTAATCTTCAACAACTTTTGATCCACTGACAGCTCTAGTGATTAGTGGTCCTGTTCCCTCCTCAGTGGAAACCAGCAGCAAGCACCTGATGTAGGAAAATGTGCAGTATATTGTTTGTGCTACTATCCTGACCAGGAAGAAGAGATTTTGTGTCTCAATACGATCTTTTTGTTTAAATAAAGATCAATAAAAATATTATTAAATTAAATTATGGTGGCCTGTACAAGTATTGGTTATCATGTATGCGTGTTGTCTGTGGTAAAAAACAGTGTGGACAGTAGCTCAACATTACCTGGATGTTTTTTTGTTTTAAAAGCTTCAAAAATATAGGATTTACAGTTCCATTATTACCCAGAGCACTAACACAGGTTACAGACAGTTGGAGAACAAACAAACAAACAAACAGTTGAACTGATGAAGAAAGGCGTATTGCTGTTTTTGTCTGGGTAAACCCCTCCTCCCACAGTGCAATCACTATCACTGAAACTACCTCCTTCTTTCTTCTTTTTCCATCTCCATCAAACCCAAACCCTCCACATGCAACTCCCCCCTGCTGCTCTTGAGCCCTTGCTCCTTCTCTTTCTATATATGCCGGTTTTCCATTTTGTCCCCTCCACTTACTCATGCCTTTTCTATTTCTGTTGATATTTATCTTCTTGTGCTCTCTTTGTCTGTTTGAATTTATAGTTCAAAGAAGCTGGTATTGACAAGGTGGAAGAAATCTAAAATAAACAGATCCAGCTGGCAACAATAATACAGTACATGACAAGTACAAATATTTTGATAATAGCATATCAATCAGTCAGTCAAGCAATTACATTAAAATTGCAAAAACATTAAAATAACAAATTGTAGTAACATCAAGGTTTAGTTGCTCTGCTACTATTATTGCCTTGGTGTTTCTTTTATGCTTAAATAACACCAGGGTCAAACTTATACTCAGCCTAAATTAACAGGTTTTGAATTAGATGCATTCTAATCTCCTGGACTGAAGTCAATAGGTCTACTGAATGGAGAGCAAATAACAAAAGCACATGTTAATGCAGAAATGGCAAACTTGTTTGGGGGAAGTACTGCAAACACACTTGTGTCA
Source organism: Monopterus albus (assembly GCF_001952655.1). NCBI lineage: Eukaryota > Metazoa > Chordata > Actinopteri > Synbranchiformes > Synbranchidae > Monopterus > Monopterus albus. The sequence continues at coordinate 364,108 of NW_018127953.1, forward strand.
ACTAATACAGATGTGTTCCAGCACCTCAACACTTTAAATGTGTCTATGCAGGGGAGAGGACACAACATCTTTGAACAGACTGACAAAGTCACTGCCTTCAAATAGAAGCTGAGGTTGTGGATAAATTACGTGACTAAATACAGACTTGACATGTTTCCCAACACTTGCCACGCAGCAGGAGCGCTAAATACAGTGGGCAAAAATGCCCTGAAAATAACTGTCACTGCACATCTGACCAGTCTATGCGCTCGCTTTGAGGACTACTTTCCAGAGAAACATGACGATAGTCACTGGATAAGACTCAACTCTCAACTCAACTCAACTTTATTTATATAGCGCTTTACCACAGCACAGCTGACCAAAGCACTTAACATATCATTCAAATATAAAAACAACACATAAAAACCTATAAACAATAATATAGACACTAACACTACAGACAGTCTCATTCCTGGCCAAACGCCAATGAATACAAGTGGGTCTTCAAATAAGGCTTAAAAGTAGACAGGGAGGGGGCCTGCCTAATATACAGCGGCAAGGCATTCCCAAGACCCTTGGGAATCGACATCAGCCCAGACATTGAAACTCTTGTCAAAACTAAAGGACAACTATTATGATTTACACTTAGTTTTCAAGTCTTTAGTTACCTCAAGTTGCATGAGATGAACTCGAAATATTAACTATGATCTTCTGTGATCAGCAAATGTTACTGACTGATAAGGCAGAAACACTATTAATGTTCATAGCCAGTACCTACTGCATGAAAATAAGCTGAGGAGCCAAATAATGTATATGAAATATTGCACACCACTTTAGTGTTCAGCTACCAAAACCTAAAAATTACATTTACATTACATTGCATTTACATATATAGTATTGTAACATAGGCTAGCTTACGGAAGGAGCTGGAGACAGAGGTTTGTCTTTTTCACTTTATTCTTCTGCTCACAACCCACAGCAACACAGAACACACACACCAAATCAAATGTTATGATTTTTGTAGACAAAATGGGAAATTATTTAAATGAAAGTGCATGCCAAGTTTCAACCTGTTCACAATGAACAGTATGGAAAGATGACATTGTGTTTCATTTGTTTTTCCTACAATATCTGCATGTAGCAACTAAAGCATGATTAAAGTTTTTTATAGAGATGTCCCGAGCCAGCCCTAAGGATAACTACCGGGGCAGACTGAGGTATATTTTAATGGATTGTATCAGCTAAAACAGACCTCAGCTTCACTCATCTCCAACACTAATTATCATTAGGAAAGACCACTGTGCAAAATATTCACATTGCAGCTTCTCATTTTTAGCTGGTGGTCTTTCACAGGTTAAAATGGCAAACACCACTGGCAGCAAGTTATACCAGCTGGGGCTAATTAACTTTAATTATGAGAGTAACTTTATAACATTAAACTTCGATTGTTCTCTGCAAACCAGTGTCTGTACTTAAGGATAATCACCTTTATTTGGCCAAGTATGTTACACACAAGGAATTTCTTTATGGCACAGAACCAAGGCAGCCATCTACAGTGCCAACTCATACCAATGGCTCTAACCATTGGGGGCAACTTGGGGGTTCAGTATCTTGCCCACTCCAACATATGGACTGCAGGCACCAAGAGTCGAACTTCCAACCTTCTGGTTAGAAGACAACTGCTCTCCCCACTGAACCACAATTGACCAAAGACTGTTTGTGAAGCAACCACTGGTTGAAAAATACCACAATGTAGAAACAAAAGTATTCTGTATTCGAAATGTTGTTTAAGTAAAATGCAAAACTATTATCAACCAAACATACTGAAAGTACTAAAGTACCAAATGTAAAACTATTAATCCAGAATGATTCATTTTCAGAATAAGTCATGTTATTGGAATATAATCACTGAGACATTACTGTGTACAGCACTTTAGCTTCTTCATATGTTATGATTGTTGATATTTTGTAATATAAATCAAAATGTGCAAAACAACTAAAATCTAAAGCTGACATAAAAAATGAGGTGGAATAAAGTACAAATTTACCTCTGAGATGAAGTGGAATGAAAGTGTAAAGTATCATAAAATCTGAATGAGTAAAGTAAAAGTATATCAGGATTGCACTTAAAGCAACTCTATCTACTGTAACTTCCTCCCATTTCAACTGAAAAGGGTGAAGTGAGTCAAAACAAACTGAAGTGAAATCCCCTCCTCTTCTCCCTCTGCTTCTCTTTGCCCCTCCTGCCCTGTCTGTGAAACTACGTAGATCTATGTGGTCAGGACAGCTGGACATACAGCGCTAACGTGTACTGAATATAGAGCCTGTGGTTCTCAGTGGCATTGCAGCAAGACAATGTCAAGTGAAGAAGTTTACATTTAACAATATGCATGTCTGATGTTGTTTGTAGTAGATGGAATGACAGCTAGAATAATTCAATACTTCTTCTTTCAGCTGTTCCCGTTAGGGGGCGCCACAGCGAATCATCTGTTTCCACCTAACTCTATCCTTGGCATCCTCTACTCTCACCCCAGTTAACTTCATGTCCTCTTTTAGCACATCCATATATCTCCTCTTTGGCCAACCTCTTGACCTCTTGCCTGGCAGCTCCATCTCCAACATCCTTCTACCAATATAACCACTATCCCTCCTCTGCACATGTCCAAACTATCTCAATCTGGCCTCTCTGACCTTGTCCCCAAAACAACCAAGCTGAGCTATCCCTCTGATGGGGTCATTCCTAATCCTGTCCATCCGGGTCACTCCTAAAGAAAACCTCAACATCCTCATCTCTGCTACCTCCATCTCTGCCTCTTGTCTTTTCCTCACTGCTACAGTCTCTAACCCATACAGCATAGCTGGTCTCACTACTGTCTTGTACACCTTTCCTTTGATTCTTGCTG
>NW_018127953.1:368699-378926 GCF_001952655.1 Monopterus albus
TCCCTCTTCTGGAAATAGGTGTTAACTACAGCCATTTCTATCCTCTTAGCAAAGTCCACCACCATCTGTCCTTCTAGGTTCCTTCCCTTAACACCAAACCTGCCCATCACCTCCTCATCACCTTTGTTCCCCTCACCAACGTGCCCGTGTTGAAGTCTGCCCCAATCACCACTCTCTCCCCTCTGGGAATACTCTCCATCACCTCATCTAACTCACTCCAGAATCTCTCCTTCTCTTCTAACTCACACCCTACTTGTGGAGCATAACCACTGACTACATTCAACATTACCCCTTCGATTTCCAACTTCAAACTGATCACCCTGTCTGACACTCTCTTCACTTCTAAAATATTCCTCACCAGCTCCTCCTTCAGGATCACTCCTACCCCATTTCTCTTCCTGTCCACACATAATAAAACAGTTTGTATCCCCCTCCAATGCTATGCGCTTTGCTATCCTTCCACCTGGTCTCCTGCACACACAGTATATCTACCTTCCTTCTCTCCATCATGTCCGCCAGCTCTCTACCTTTCCCTGTCATTGTGCCAACGTTAAGAGTCCCTATTCTCAGACCTATACTCCTGCCTTTCCTCTTCTCTCTCTGTCTACAATTCCTTCTACCTCCTCTCCTTCTTCGACCAGCAGTAGTCCAATTTCTGCCAGCACCCTGTAGGTCAACAGCACTGGTGGCGGTCGTTGTTAACCCGGGCCTCAACTGATCCAGTATGGAATTCACACTGATGATTCACATGTTTAAATTTGGCATGTTTTTACACCGGATGCCCTTCCCGACACAACCCTCTCTATTTATCCGGGCTTGGGACCAGCACAGAAGTCACTGGCTAGCAACCCCTGTGGCTAGATTAGCTAGAATAATTCAATACAAAGGTACAAAATTGAAATGCTAACATTAATTTGCTAATGATGCCAACATACACAAATTAGCCAGTTACAATACTTGCACACCCAGATGGAAGGAAACCACATCTGTGTCAAATTTTAATCCTTTGGATGCATTTAGTGCTCTCCATTTCTGACATGAGAAAATGTATTTAGCTACTTTCTCCCAATGGAAGCAAAAATATCAACTGCATACTTTACAATTGCACTTGTGAATAGACTCCTTTAGCTTATTGCATTATGTAATTTCATTGTTATGAAGGGACCAGTTCTTGCTACCATGCTAACTCTGAGAGACGAGGCAGTCCAAGTAACTACAAAACAGTGCTGATTTATTCAAAGGATCACAGGTAAAATTAACATTACACACTCAAGATATCTTGCACCTCCAACATGCTTGTAGGCAGTTGTAAGATGAAAGACCCTGAACCGAACCAGGCCTATACATTACATCCCCTCGGTTGGGCTAGCCCCATACTACACAGAAACGTCAACCGAGACGTCTCTCTCACCAGCTTTGCAAATGGCTCTGGCAATAGTCAAAACATGAAGCAAATCAACATGTGAATGTGTATGTCTGTTGGTTAAGTGGTGTGTAGCTAAAAACATTCTCAAGACCTCTAATACATGTCGTGAATCGAACATAGGAACATTATGGCTAAGTCTACAGTTATGCACATCATAATAATAATATTAAACACCCTGTCTGCTGACAGTCATCAACTCTTCTATCTAGTTATCCTTGACCAGATGTACCCTGTAGAAACTCATGAGCAGGCCTAAGCATTTAATAGTCTAACTAGACATCCTATCTCCACTAAACATTTCTAATACATAAAGTATCTATCCAATATGTATCTGACTAAAAATATCTAACAGTTAAGTGACTCTTTCTTTGATATATATTAATAAATTAAACTTATAAACGTAATATTTTTAACTACGAATGTAAGCTTATAAAAATTGCCTTTTTGTGCACAAGCCCAAAAAAGGCTGTTATTCTTGAATTTTAATGGTTACACTAATGACCTTGGTGTCACTGGAAAATTAAAGTGTGACAGAATCAGTAGGTACAGCTATTAGGCCTTTAATTAACATTTCAGTAAATTTAAGTATCAGACTGGAATCATTTTGGACAGAAACCCAATACAGTGTTAACAGTGTTGTGATGTATCATTTCCCCCCCAAGTGATTTTGAGAAAATAGACAGTTTATTTACAGCAAGTCCATACCTCTGGAACGTTAATTAGCTATAGCTGATGTAAGCTGTCTCCCCCAAAATATCTGATTTCAACCATCAAGAGCGGCTGACAGTGTTGACTGAAAATGACAAGCCTGTTACCTGAATGTTTATGCATGACATTTTAGAAATAAAAAAAGCACACACAAACCTTCATTTTGAGATTTTTAGCATCTGAGATGAGCAAAGCCAGGTATTTTGCCAACGAGGAACTGGATCTACAGTGGAACCAATTAATGTATTGTAGTGTATTGTACTGGTGGGTATTGCATTTCTGAGAGTGTGATAACCTTTATGTTGACCTTTAGAAATATCCCGATCCACTTATGCATAACCAGACAATTGTGCCATTTACTGTGCTCGTCATATCAACATGTGCTTCCACATTTTTAATATTAAACAGCTAGTCCTTTATTGACAGTTTATTCCAAATTGCAACTCTTGTATTTAATCAAAAATTGTTGTTTTGATTCAATTGTCTTGTGACTCAGTACTTCACAGATTGTTTTCGGGAGAGCACATCAATTTCACAGTTGCACTGTATGTCTTACTGAGACAGATACACACTGAGACTGAAAGGCACACATGGAAAAGGGAAAGAAAATGTTTGCTCATAGCAAGAAAGTGTGGTTGGGGGTGTGAGGCAGTGATAAACTATTTGTTAACCACCAAGTGAAAGCTCAGTGAAAACGAGGCAGATAGGGGTTGTAATCAAAGTCTGTGTTCGTGTGCTTGCGTATAAGCAGGAGTGAGTAATTACATGACAGTATTTCTCTTTGACATGGAGATTTGATATGGGCCCACTGAGAGCAAAACAACAAACTCGGAACAAACACTGAAATGGTAATGATGGTAAAACACACACACCCATACACAAACACACATATAGGGACATATTTAGAATGATAAAGATGCACAAAATGTCCTGGTGAATGTGGGTTAAATGTGCCGAGAATTTAAGAAAGCCCCAAACTTCCTGTCTTCCAAAGGAATACTATGAAGACTAAAACTCTCTATACATGAACTGATTTTTTGCACGGTTTGGATTGTTTGTAACAGTCACATTTTGCACGGTTTGGATTGTTTGTAACAACAGTCACGTAGATGTGAAAAGAAGCACAGCAGAACAGTGGATCTGTAAACATATATATGATGGAACAGTTAACACTCTAGGACCTTTCATAATGCATGGTACTTTCTTTTCACATCTATCCCTGATTTCCTGGACTGATGGCAGCCTGAGGAGGCCTCCAATGACTCAAATACTGTAAACTCTCAATTAAAGTCAGAGTATTGCATGGACATACCTTAATTTTTAGTTCCACCATCCACTCAAGTAGTTGGGTTGCAGTGTTGTATCTATAAGTACCATGTCAAACCTTAAAAAGCGAAAATACCTGATACACAACAAGGAACAAAACACGGATGAACTCACAGTATGCACTAGATTACAGAGGGATAAACCAAACATGAGTAGTATATCAAGGATTTGTAAAAATGTTTTATAGAAAAAGACCAACAACGAACACAAAATGAACATATTTAAAAAAGAATGGATGTTCACAGGTGAACCTCTAAGTAGAAACAACTTTCTTTAGTTTGTTATTGTCTTCTGGGCATCTTTTATTCCCACTCTACATCTAAGATCTCAAACCATCATTGCCAGGATTCACTTCCTAGAACAGATTGTCTAACCAAAGCTGGTATTCATAAAGTGACTTTGTTAAGATGATGGATGCAACAAATAAAGACTGGTGCATAATAAAGCTTGAAGCTGAAGCTGCTTCAAGTTGAGTAAGTATTAACAGAAATACTTTTCCTTACTTTGCCATTCTTTTGCTATTGTCAATAAAACATAACAGTTGTTGTAGATGTTGCACATTAAAAGCATATGAAAAAAGGATTTTTCCCCATTAAGTTGAGAGGGTTGTAATGTGAAAAATTGGTGCTAAAAGAATAGAGTTTTATTAAAAGTAGCAAACAAAAACAACAAAGGTGAACCTGAAATGGAATTTATTTGTGAATGAGGACAGTATTTCTGGAAACTTCTAGAAATAGATTAGTGAATATGACCAGTTTTTGCAATGAAATGCAGTGAAATAGCATTGTACATTACCTTGTATTTATTTAGGAAACAGGACAAATCAAATGAAGTGTTATTTATATAGAAAAATATCACCAATCACAAATTTGCCTCAAGGAGCTTTAATGTTTGTACAGCATATAGCACCTTCTGGCTGTAGGTCTTTGTATCAGATAAGGACGATTCTCAAAAAACCTTTAATGGGAAAAAAAAGATGGACGAAAACTCAGGACTGGTAAATAAGAAGGGATCCCTCTACCAGGATGGACAGACTGGAAATAGACACCCTGTGCACAAAATAAAACGCCTGATAACTTTACACTTTGGACAATCAGGATAATAGTAATGATTATTATTATTGTTATTAGTATTATTATTGTTGTTGTTATCATGTTTGTGACTGCTGTGAGGTACCGATACGAAATCCTCAGAGTGATTGTCAGACCTTACCCTGGTGTAGTGGGTCCTGGGTTCCTCCTGGTAGAGGACAATGCCGACCTCATGTGGCCAAGGCAGTTCCTGGATGGCATTAATGCCATGACTGTCCTTCATGTTCCCCTGACCTAAAACCAAGTGAGCACCTGTGAGACATTATGTATCGGGGCATCTGATGCCACCAAGTACCACCACATACTGTCCAGGAATTCAGAATATTCATAATTAATACACTAACTTTGATTCCAGGCATTGAGAAGAAGGAAAAAGACCCTGCCCTGCCACCAGAACTAAGCTAATCATCTGCTTTGTTTCAGCTAAAGACAGCTATCAGCTATGCAGACTACCCATTACATAGACCAGGCTCTGCTTTGTGTTTCAAAGACAGTTATGTCTAAAACCCTATCACACCATCCTTTGCAAACAAACCAGATGTGGACGTCAAGAGGACCTAGCCTTGTCTCTATGACTCTGTCTATCACTCTGTCTTTTGGACAAGGAAATGTCCTTAGATTTGAAAATATTCGGGAATAAGGACCCTGATCAGGATCCTGTTCAGGAATAATCTGTATGATAATAGTGGATGCATACTCTTCTTCACCATGGCTGATGTTGGAAATGCCAATTTCATATAATTGTAATGTGGAATAACTCACATTTGAACACAAAAATTTAAGCAACACATGGACATAACTAGACGTGGGACAATGGAGACAGCGAGACAGACAGAGAGGTGGCATACAACTTGGACATACATAGACTGACATACGTAGACATTCTGTGGGGAGAAAGAACAGTTATCTTTGAAAATAAAGCAAGCATTTGTTAAGCACAAAATCATAAAATGAAAATCAAAAGCACTTAGAGGTTCTACTAATGTTTGGAGCAATATCCTAAGTTAAAGTTTTGAGTTCAACTTGAAAGTAATCTTTTATGATGGTTAGGGTTTCAGACATCTTAATAACAATAAGTAAATTTAAATCACCTCATGGAAACATTTTCATATAAACAAGTTCAGGAGTCATTTTAGGGAATCAGTTTAAGTAAGCATTTTTAATTTTCTCGTAGATATTTTACACAACCTTTGCTATGGAGAAAGAGAAAGGGAAGACAAAGCAACCCAAGCACACCATTCACACAGGAGAAAGGAAACAACACAGAAGTAGAGAGAGACAAGAAGGCAAGAAGACCACAAGGCAAGGAAATGGTGGAGCTGCAAGAAAGGACCAGAATCAAAATCCAGACCCAAAACATCTGGAATGAGGCACAGAAATCCAGAAAGACAGAGATCCTAGGGCTGCTGATGGCCCAGCTCAAAGTGCTTGAGTGAAAAGAGACAATGGAGAGGAGCGAGACAGACAGAGATGTGGCACACAACTTGGACACTCATGTGCATGGGGAAAAAGAGGGTTAGATAGGTTCAAGATAAGTTTTTAGTTTAATTTTAGTTTTAATGAATTTCACTTGTTTTATATTAACATTGTGTGGACTTCCTCCTTGTCACATTACCTGAACCAAGTTGTGACTATTTTAATGTTCTTTTTTCTGCAGAAACAGATCTTTAATAGTAAAGTATTTTATTGCATTGGTAGTTATTTACACATTATTTAATCATTTGTATGCCGTTTGTAGAAGAAGGGAAGGCCAAACACACCCTGAGAAGCAGCAAAATTTAGATTTTGGAGTGATTCTTGTTGTAATATTATAACATGTAAAAAGAAAAGAAAAGAAACGGCACCCTGGCTTTCCCATAAACCTGTTTTATATTAAGGATCTCCTTTGTTCTGTATTTATGGTATTATGTTTAGAAATTAATATTATGCTAAGCTTTGTTTTGACAAAGACTGGTCTGCCAACCAATTTAACATAACTTTTAAAATATTACATGTCAAGTCTTCAGTTTTTTAAGCACGTCTTCCATCACAATAAAGATCCTGTCACTGCTATGCACTTCAGGTCACTGAATGGGAACGAGCTGGTGAGGAAAGTCAAACTGCCTTTACAAATCACACTGGGATGGTGAGAGATAGCCCAGCAAGACCCAACAGTCTTCAGACTTCATAAAACACCACAGTATTTCACAGCCTTTAAATAATGCACAAAGTAAACTTTTGAGATAATAAAACTGGAAATGCTCTGTTTTATTTATCTTTGTGCTGTGAGAGTTTGCTATTTAAAAGAACCGCTGTTTTCAGGATTGTGGTCATACAGTGGAGACAGATGACTCTTCCAGTAAGATATCACAGGCATCACAGGCTTAAAGAGATGATCTGTAACCATGATTGATGCATTCAAGATTAAATGCACTTGAGCATATGAAATTAGTACTTGTTCATTAGATATGCATATTACAAATGTTCCATTACTGCTTCTTGAGGAGCATACAGATGAGAGAATTATTCTTCTACAGTGGTTTAGCATTCACTATGTAGTGAAGGACTGCAAACATTTGTCTTACAGATAAATTCTCTCTTCATTGAAAGAGTCCTTGTGCATCATATTAATTTGGTACAGTATTAGACCGGAGTCATGTAAATTGCAATAAATAGGTTTAAAATTCCACTGACATGGGCAATTAAGAAAAACCAGGGTTTAGACTAACGATAATGTCTCAACATAGCATGCATCACCAATAAATTTTAAGTTGAAAGCCTAGGATTTATTAAAAGTATTATAAACTAGAATTACTGCTTCACAGTTGTACGCCTCCACCAACCAGTCAAATTCATGGGTATGGGACAGATGTGAGGTTAATTAACCTCTGATCACCAAAATCTAAGGTTATCTTTGAGTCCAAGTGGACAAGAGTCAAATTTGATAAAATTCCCTCAAGATCCATCCATCCATCCATTTTCCTCCACTTATCTGGGACCGGGTCGCGGGGGCAGCAGTCTAAGCAAAGATGCCCAGACTTCCCTCTCTCTCTCTGTTTCGGATGCCTCCTGGGCGCCTTCCTAGGGAGGTGTTCCGGGCATGTCCCACTGGGAGGAGGCCCCGGGGAAGACCCAGGACACGCTCGAGGGACTGGACTATGTCTCTCAGCTGGCCTGGGAACGCCTCGGCATCCCCCCGGAGGAGCTGGAGGAAGTGTCTGGAGGGAGGGAAGTCTGGGCATCTTTGCTTCCCTCAAGATGTTCCTGACATATCACATTCACAAGAATGGAGTGAATGTCAGGTCACAGTGACCTTGACCTTTGACCTTTGATCACCAAAATCTAATCAGTTCATTATTTAGTCAAAGTGGACACTTACGCCAAATTTGAAGAAATTCCCTCAAGGTGCTCCTGGCATATCACGTTGACCAGAATGGGTATCCCATTTTACACAGTAGTATTCTTAAAACAACAGACACACTGTATATCCCCAGAGTATTTTAGGGAGTAGCAGGAGGAATATAACATTAAGATCTGAAATAAATCTTGTCAGAATGAGATGGCTCTTCTTCCAACTTTAGTTTCCAGTTCATGAAGCTCCAATAATTTTGTGTGATTTTTAAACTTACTTTGGATATTTTATTTGAAGAAAAGAGCTATTTTTATTTGATCATGTATTTTTCTGAATATATTCTTGCACTGCCTGATGTACCTGTGAACCAGTAACAGTGCAGCCACAGCCAAAGACATACTTCTCTTGCTGTTAAAAACTGTGGGCAATTATACAGATTTTGGCTTCATAACTTAATAGTAGAGGACAGTTTCATTTTAATAATCTTCCCTGCACCTGTTCACTCATTTGCTTCTCCTCAGAATACATATTAATTAGGTCAAAATGCTCAGATTCTTCAACTGCTTTGTCAATATCTCACATCTAAAATAAGAAACTGGACAATTATCATTGGTGGAATTCAGTTTCAAACAGCAAACCTGGATTTTTCAAGCAAACTGAATAAGTAAAAGCTGCAGCTTAGGTTAGGTCAGGTATTACAGTTGTGTTTTTTCCATAATGATTGAATAAAAGGATTTGTGTCCATGTCACACAATTTAGTTTTTCCCTTCCTCTTGAACCTGCCTCCTTTAGCAACTGATTTTTTGTACAACAAAGCTGTTCTGTTGATCCTCCAGATTAAATAAGTGACAGATCACGGCAGCATACAAATCAGTTGTTAGCTCTCCTGCTTTGAGTGCAGGTAGCACTGCCAAAAGATAAAATCCCATGAAAGATATTAAACCAACATTGTTTGAATGCTTGCAAATAGAGAAACATGGAACTGATCATGCACAAGGTGCAAGTCCAAGTTAACCTGAGAGTGACATAACACAACAAAGTATTGTAGGTAAGGAAGGAAGTAAACTGAGGAAGTACAGTAAGTAAACTGACTGATCGTAAGGAAGGAAGTAAACTGAGGAAGTAAGTAAACTGACTGATGTTAGAGCAGCTTGGCTTTCTTGAAAACAGGGTGAGATTGGGGAGGAATTCATTATCATACAACGTGTTTTTTTTTATGTTCTCAACACTGGGGTAAATTTGTCCATGAGTTTGCCTATGTTTTAAAACCTTAAAAATAAATACATGGATGCTTAGTTTTTTCTGAAAAGAAAACTTGCAGTCATGTTAATAATGATTGTAGTCCCTGCAGGAATTATGCAGGCATGAACGAAACACAGTACTAAATCACAGTAAACAAATATGGCACTGGGAGGAAGTAGCATAGGATGTTTTCATTTTTAGAATGCAAAGCAACACAGCAGTTGATCGGAACATCAACTTTGCATTTGAGTCCTGCAAAATATGTATGCAGAAAAAAAGGATAAATGGTTTAATCATAGATTAGTAAAAAGAGAAGAAGAAGAAGAGAAGAAAACAAAAAAGACAGCCAGCGCTGACTGAACAGATACAGAAATGTATTGCTGAAATATCTGTCTATTGCAGATAATGGTACAGTATATCCTTCAGCCATTTTAATTCAGACATTAGTTATTATATTGCATGAGGTCTACTTGAGGATGTGGTAACTTTATCAATTACATTGCAGGCCCAGGGTGAAGAATTTTTTTTTTTCTTTTTAACATCCCACTACAGATTAAATTTGCTGACAAACCATGAACACCTATTGTTATTTGTCTTTTTGAATGACAACCTATTCTCCACCTGTCAAGATACTGGGCACTGGTAAGGGAAATGTGCACACACACATGCACAAATGCACACAGTTTCTCAGGTAAAGGTTATGGACTTGAAGAATGTTCTCATTAGTTTGCTGTATAACACTATCAGTATACTGCCTCAGTTGTGGAAGGCGCGTTGTATGTGTATGCGTGTGTGTGTGTCCACATGCATATGTGGAGCTAATGAGCTGATAGTGCTCCCGAAGTGTGAGGTTGTGTGCTGAAAGCCAAGGTGGTACCTAACACTGACAACACTCTTCATCACCTTAAATCCCTTGGCGTTGGGAGCACCAGAGAGCGAGCACAATTATGTTTATTATCTTCGCTAGCTGTCACTCATACCCTTATAATAGAATGTTGTTTCTGACCTCATGACGAAATACACTGATATAATGGCAGAGCGAAATTTAATGCCAAAATACAAACCATCTAAACTGAAATGCACTGAAATAATGATTTGACAAA
>NW_018127953.1:379017-386862 GCF_001952655.1 Monopterus albus
CAGCACAAGATGTTCTGACTGGATTTTACTTGCACATACAGCTTGTGAAAGACATGAATTTTTAGCAGCCATACCCAAGTATGTTAAGATTTAAAACATTTTTTTAAACCAATGAGAATCTGGGTAGTATACTGACTGTCATGGGGCACTGTGCTTGTTTTTCCACACTGTGAAATACATGTAGAGAGATTCGCCTACACAGCCTGCAAATATGAAAATTGTTCATCCGCTTTTGTACTGGGAAAAAATACAGAGCATGTGAGAGAAAATTTCAGTGGATTTAATACATTTACCACCTTAGGCAAAGATTAAACCAAAATGTAATGAAATAGAAAGTGACAAATAGTGCCTGTACTGAAGAGCAGCCTACTGTGTATAAGCTGTATGTTGTGGGGATGTTTGTGTTCGCTCTTTTCAGTACTGTATGATGATATTATAGGTGTTGTGCATGTGCAATGTTGTAACACACCGTTATCTCTACAATTCCATATATGTAATAATAGAAAAACAAGATGAATGAGATGGAGGTATCAAGTAAAATATATAAAGGAAATAAAAACATTTTCACATTACAGATTTGCATTAAGCCTTCTAATTCTTTTCCATAGCAGCAGTTTTTTAAAAGTTCTAGGTCATTGTTCACATAGAAGAACTAGTTGAAGGAAGACAGCTGTAGCTTTGTTGCTGAGATGGAGCAGCAGAGAGACAAGTCTTGTCAGGGAGTAGGAGGGTGTGCAGCTTTGGTGGCTGAGGTGCTACTGCAATGATTCATTGAGTGTTGCAGTTAGCTAATCTCTGCTGTGGTGCCTCTAAAATTCAGTAAATTTACACATGTGAATGAAGGTGAAGTGGAGATAGGGCAGAACTGAGTGGTGATCAAACCTGAGGTCTGCTTCTGAGGTGCTTTGTGATAATCGTTGAAGTGGGTTGTATACTGTAAAGCCTGACTGGCCTGTGCCACTGGGCTATTGAATATTTCCTGACACCAATTAGATGGTTGCTCAAAAAAAAGATCATATTTTGGAATGATTTAAAATGGCAAAGAGAGTACTACACTTTGACTAGGGGTGTCTTTCCACCTTCCACTTTGCATTATACAGTACTATCCTTATTCAGCAGACAGCTTGAAAGAACCTAAACCACTACAGAGGAAAATGTTGAAACGGTCCTAGAAATTTCTAGGCATAGCTAGGGTTAGTTTGCGATTGTTTTACCAAAATAAAATTCATGTGTTGCCTTTGTTTTACAATGTAGACACACACCAAACAGTACTATTTCTCCAATACCTCACTGCTTTCTAAAACATCCCATACAAACACATTTTTCAGCTGGCATCCCTGTCATCATGAAGTCATTGGTTGTCAGTGACTTCCAAATTGCTTATGACTGATTCATATGACTCTTTTCTCATCTGGCACTTCAGGTGAGGGTTTCATTAAGCCTAGCCACAAAAACAAGTTGAATAAGGTTAGGAAAGAATGTGGGTAATAAAGTGTACAGTACTGAAGATATGTGACAGGAAGCTCTTGCATGGAGCTAGAACTTGCTACACACCCTTGTGTGTGGTATCATTTAATGTCATCCCTAAGGATGTTGAGCTGGTCTGTCAGAAGCAAAGCTAGTGTGAACTTGTTAGAGCGCTATAAAACCTTTCACAGTTTGTGTACACTGGAGGTGTTTCATCCTCATTTTTTACTTCTCAGTCTCACAGGTATTTGACAGAACAAACACATTTCTATTTTCATCAGTACTGCTGTCTACACCAACTGCACTAATGGCACTTTTCTCATTCATCATTGAGCTGTGACTTGAAACGCAGTTTTACACCTCAGTCAGTGTATGCATATTGCCTACATTCAGTGGCAAATCGCTTGTAATTTGTGCACTGCAGTACTTAGGTTTGCGTGTTTCTTATACTATGTGACAAGTACAACATACTGTGCCTGGAGGAGCAAAGGGTGGATGGTATGTTGTAAGTACAGCGTGTTTACCTTTGATTCTGTAAGCACGTTTCACATCCAGTAGCCAGTTGTTGAAAAGGTTTAATGAAGATCTCTTGTTTTGCTATCCAGGGTCAGGTAATCCAGAACATTTTTGTGCCTGTTTTACAAAGCAAGGCAGGATTGTATCACCATAATAGACTTCTCAAGATTACCAAATCTGGATTACCTGTACTCTAAATGTGACTGCATATCACAGTGTAGGCAACTACTGTATATGCAAAGAACAACAGGTAAATTAGCCAGCATGACTTTTTATTTGAACAGAAACCAGCATAATAAAACAATGTAAAACACAGCCAAATGGGGCCAAGCTTCACCTTCAACACAGCTGACTCCTTGATGCACATGACTGGCTGAAACGTTGTGCTGAAAGAAAGTCCTTTTACATTCAGCATTCACTTTATCACCAATTTCTTTGAAGCAAGATCTAAAAATAGAGTTTCTCAGTTTTCTGATGAGGGGTTAAAATAATGCCTAGGACCAAGGGCTCCTTGTTGCAAGCTTGAAACACCACACCACACCAAGCCCATGAGTTATGATGATCAGATCATTAAGATGCAGAAGATAAACAGTGTGTTTTATAGTACAGTGGAAACACTAAGGGGAGCGGTGTGGCACCACTCCACAGTGTGTGCCTCGGCTCGGCAGGGCTGACCCATGCTCATGGAAAAACACCATCTGAAGTTCAGCTTCTAGGAGGTGGATCTCAAGCCTAGCTTTGGTTTACTACACTGAAAGCCTAATGCCCATTTTCAAAATTTGATCCTATCCCATCAGATTTCTTCTGGATTGGCTGCGGTCTCTTATCAAAATTAATCCTCCCTAGCCAAGTGAATTTATTTATCCGAACAGCAAATTTTAAAAAGGTATCTGCTTCAAAAGTTATCACCCAATTCAGTGGCTGTTATTGTCATTATGACCATAGGTAGTTAGAATGGCACAACTTTCTTATGTGTCCATGTTCTAACATTTTAGTTAGCAATCATTTAAACTACTCAGTTAAATCACTCTTGAACAATGTTGTTAAACCATATTGCTAATAAGAGTAGAGACTCGGTGGAGACATAACTGTATGATATACAGAGACTAGGGTTTTTTTCAATTGCTGCCATATATCACAGTTAGGGCAGGGGAGCAAAGTCTAGGAAGAAGGACTCAGTAGGCAGACTCAAACAGAAGGAATCAAAGAACTTTACTTCTGATGAGCTGTACTAGAAGCTGATGCACCTGTTGGGAATCGGACAGGAACCCCAGGGTTCCTGGCATCAGAGCTGGTCAGCGGGTGACAAGGTGATGATCTGGAGAACCCGGGAGTCGAACCAATCCGGCAGTGAGGTGTGCGGGCTGGATGAGGGCCAGAAGCCGGCGAAGTGGTGGTCAATGGGCCAGTGTGGTTCCGATGAGGCTGGAGACTGGCGGATGTAGTGGCAGGCCAGAGGTATCGTTGGACAGCGGAAGAGCTAATTGGTCTTAGACCAGGGACCCCTCAGGCAGCTGCGAGGAATAACAGGGGAGTTGTAGACACAAATCAGGAGGGTGCTCAATCACCGTCGAAGAAGCTGGTAAGCTACATTGTTGCTGGTTCGGGAACAGCCCAGGAGGCAGCGATGAGCCTCAGTTGAGTTGCAGTTACCATACTGGAGGTAGCTAGCTCAACATTGAGGGAAGTGGGTGAGCTGAGTTGTTGCAGGTTTGGAAGCAGCCCAGGAGCACTAAGGAGCAACACGACTGAAGTACAATTACTCAGAGAGTCAGAAGAGAATAGGCAAGCAGAGTGTTGTAGTTTCAGGAGCATACCAGGCTGTAGCTAGTGATGGTCCTGTGATACCCGAGGCTCCAACATATGCTCATGAACCAGTTGTATCAAACCACTGTGCCAAGGCATGGTTTGGCCACGTGACTAGCAATGTTTAAAGCACTTGAGTGACATGAGTAATTCATATGACGGTCGAAGCACTCAACTGCTTTGAACGTCATACAAATTACCTGATTGTATCCCAGCCTCATCTGTGCCAAGTGAACAGATTTTTCCAAGGTTGGGGAAATAGTCTGTAAAAGAAGAAACTGCTTGAGTCTGAAAACTGTGGATATACTGTTATATCTCTTAATAAAAACTCAAACAGATACACAAGCACACCCACTGCCCTGTTCTTCAAGCACACCCTCTTTACCCACATACCCATGAACCTCTTTACCAATGAACCCCAAAACAAACTTTGTTGAAGTCCATACTATAATCTGTATTTGCACCAGTCCTATGTGAAAATGACATCTGTCTGAATTTGTAGAGCACATCTCATGAATGTAGCAGCACCATTTAAATGTTAACACAAAATATAAGTCAGGAGCATATAGGGTTACAATCAGACGTGCCACATAAGAAACATGGTCTTCAACATGTGTCCATGTTTATTTGACATTTTTCTGTCAGCTTGAAACCATACAACCATGTAGTGTAGTCGAACACGAATGTGCATGGTGAATCAAATCCCAAACAACCCATGAACCAATAAATTATGTCTTGATTGCACTTCATTTTATTGACCACTAGATGTCCTACTCGAGCACTGTGTCATTGAAGCCTTGAGTAATGAACCATTTTTTGAATAAAGTGTCAAAGCTTCAACAAAGCCTTGATCAGTTATCACTAGCTGTAGCATGGAGCACAGGTGAGTGGCAGTCAAGAACTGAAGGAGACTTACTCAGCGTGAGAGACACAGGCAGGCTGAACGTAGAGGTTTCTTTCTTTTGGCTGTCTGGACATAGCCAGAGCAACTAACTGGCAAGGGTGACACAGCTGAACTCCAGCTATATACTCGCCAAGCAGATGGACATAATTAGCAGCTGTGCCACTCCTTTAAGGGAGTAAGGGTTAAGGTTAGGCAAATAGCAGTTCTGGTTAAGGTTTGTGTAACACTTGCCAAGTGTTTAGCCAAGGAATTATTGATCTCTAATTAAGGGCCAACAAGCTGGAATAGGTTCGGCTACTGGAGCAATGCGTGGTGTTCAAATGAATCTCACAAACCATGTGTTTGAACAATTTCCTACTGTATTTGAACGTGTGCACATATACAAAACAATTAAAATAATTAAAATAATGAAAAATATGGAAAATGAATAAACCAAAATAACAAAAGCTTGTTAAGTATTTCTTCTCTTCACAGACCAATATCAAAGAACTAAGCAATCCCTCCTCCTTGTGAGGAACAAGTAAATCTTGAATAATAATTTACTTAGAATAAGTTCCCTTTTTATGCCTGCACTATCATAGGGTACACCCAATCTAAATCTGTTTATCCAATGTGGAGTGGAGTCCAATTGGATAATTTTCAAATCCAAATCCCTTTCAAATCACTCAATCATACAAGAATCCAAAGTTTACAATACTGGTAACGCCATAATAACATTGTCTCTTCAGTGCATATACAGTTTCATCAGTACTAAAGTAGTTCAGTCCAAGGAAACAATAAAAGTCAAATCAACACTCCAGAAGTCCAAATAAGTCCAGTCTCAGTATGATGATGAAAAAATATACTGCACCAGAAGGCGTATTTGAATCCTTTGTCCACCACACTGGGAGTGTAGTAACACCTGTATGCTGACCAAAATTATCCAGAACTTCCTTTTTCCCAAGTGAGCAGCAGCTCTGTTTCAGCTTGTTACACGTTAGGAAATGCACAAACTCTGCCATGTGTAGAGGCCCAGTGTGTGTATAAAACACACACGTCATCACTGCTTCAGTTCTTCCTTTGAAACCACTCACACTTTTTCACATTATATGAGCTCTAATTAAACATGCAGTTGTTTCCTGTTTCTGTTCTGATCCAATCGTTTTACTTTATATCTCCAAATTACGCCACACAAACTGTGTGTTTTCTCTTTATTTGATAAAAAGTCACATAACAGATTAAGAAACAGTTTTTATCCGAGAGCTATTGTTGCTTTAAATGCTGCTAAAACCTTAAAATTTGAATGATTGATGGGCTCTTCAACACACAATGGCATGGTTTTGATTTGATTTGATTTATAATTTCTCATATAATTCAACAAAATAAATAGGTGTAACCATAAAGTTTCTCCTTCTCGCTCACTAACGAGGTAGAATTCCCCAATTCACTACTGGCCCGGACACCAGCTAATGGCGTTAGCCATTAGCTACTATCTTTAGCTCACAGTGCTTTCACTCGCTACCACGACCAATTCTCAATTGGTGCCAACTGGAAAAAGAATTAATTCTTTTTCTTCCTTTCCCTCGCGACTGTATCCGTAGTCGCTATGTCATATATCCAATTTCAATATTAAAGTGTCTTTGGCCTTTTCTGCTCACACTACCCAGGTAAACTCCCAAAAAGTGTAGCTCTTTTAATCTCTGTCCATACTCCGTTTTTCTGTTCTGCCACACCCCTGACTCTACCCAAGGGCGGAACTTGTGATGCGTATCTCACCTGACCCTGACAGTTTCTGATTGGTTTTGTTACTTATAAATCTTCTACTTATTTCTTTTCCCATATGATAGTGGAAAATGCACAACCCTTCACTATAAAGTTACCTCTATGTATCAGTTTTCTTTTTGTTTTTTTTGTTTTTTTCAATAACCACAACACCAGGTGGGTTACATGTAGGTTGGCAGAAAACTTGACAGTTTCTGAGCCTCTATTTTATTTACAAAATAGCCAATTTTGACCTGTACTAGGTGCAGTGTGGTCTTATGGATCCATTTGGGCCTGGAATTATAATCTTAAAATAAGACAATAATATCCTGCTCTGTGAAAATGTGATTCAGACAAAACTGAAGTGGTGCTTCTGGCTATATAAAACCTAAAATATGGCTCAGTGGAATGATGCCATGAGTGTCTGACCCTGTATAAAAACTTCTCTTTTTAAATTTATTCCTGTATAATGGCCTTACAAAACTGCAGTGGTTTGATACAAATGTCAAATGTGTTGTTACAAGGTCCAGGGTTGACTGAAATATAATTATCAAAAGTTTGTAGTACTTGACTGTGCTCTCAAGCTCCACCACTACTGACAGCATAAGCACAGATGTTTGGGTTACCTACACTATGGTCTGCAGTCAGCCTTACCCAACAGAAGAAAGTAGTCTGTGTGAATGTGGAAGTACTACCTTACAGTTAATTTATTTAATTTTGGAATTAAAGACACCATGGTAGCACCAGGACAGCCCTGAAATTTAGTACCAAGCTAGCAAGTCCCTAGGAGGTCCCTACATTTGCTGTGTGGTACAGAGTAGTAGTACTCAGGTAAACATCAAAAAACCTGAAATAAGGCATAATTTTTACTTTTTTTTTTAGTAAAATCTCATTTAGATAAAAAGAAGTAAAAACCAAAGCCCAAAACAAATTTTGTCTATAGGAGGGTGACGAATGAACATGCTGTAAGGAGGCTAAAAGAGGATCTTATGGGGCAAAACTGGGAAGCAGTTTATAGAGAGGATGACTTAGATAAAGCATATGAGCAATTTTTAAACATATTTAAGATTGTATATGACAAGAACTGTCCTCGTAAGCAGTATAAAAATAAAAGGAATTACAGTGAGAGACCGTGGATGAGTAAGGGATTACAGAATGCATGCAAAAAGAAAAATGCGTTATATAAACAATTTATAAAGGACAGATCAAAGAAGGCGGAAGAAAAATATAAGTCATATAAGAACAAATTAACTGAGATTTTGAGGAGATGTAAGAAACTATATTACTCTAAAATATTAGAGGATAATAAAAATAACATCAGAGGTACTTGGAATATATTAAATAAATTGATCAGAAACAGTTCTAGAAAGTGTAACTACCCACAATATTTTATGGACAATGATACACAGGTC
>NW_018127953.1:389147-409691 GCF_001952655.1 Monopterus albus
TCCTGCTTGGCAAGAAAAGTCTCTTGTAAGCATAGGATGTCACATTGTTCCAGCAGCTCTTTAACCACAGTGCGGCGAACTTTATCCTCCACATTATGACCTAAGCGAAGGCCACGGCAGTTATATGAGATTACTTTAAGATCCATAAAAATTAGTTAGAGCTAGCATCTGCTTCCAGGAGAGGGCCTTGCTCGGGTAGAGTGAGCAGCATGAGCACCACCAACAAATATCGCCTCACAAATGTACCCTCGGGCCATAGCTCTGGATTATACATGTCATCCACTTCATTGCATTCAGCAGACACTTTAAAAGAAGCAAACCTAGTGTTTCCTGAAACAATTTTATGACACATGACGTCATGCCCAAGTTTTTCTTTCAAATAAGTACGTAAAACTTCGGCTTCCAAGTCTGGTGAGAATTTTGTAGCAAAGACACTGACCATCTTGGTCTTAATCGTTTTGATAGTTCCCGCTGCTCCGGTCCCCACAACAGATTTGCCAGCTTTCCTCTGACCTGCTAGGGTAATGCCTACGCGAGGAGCAGGCCTAACACCAGCCGTGTTCTTTAGCTGATGTTGCCCCCTTTTAGCCACCAAGCTCCACGTAGGGGAACCAGGCGGCGATGCTTCTTCAGAGTGTTCCAATAGAGTAGCCCTAGGCGGCACCAGACCCTCTGACCCTTTAGGGCCACCCACCACCTTCAACTGCTCACCTGCCAAAGAGATACTGTGGTTGGCCTCCGTTGCATCCGACAATACATCGCCATGGACAGCGCGCGTTTCCAACACACTGACACGCTTGATTGTGTCTGCTGCAACAGCCCGCAGACTGTCGCTGGCTTCAGCTTGCAGGTGAGCCGCTTGCTTCATCGCAGTAATTTTGGCCTGAAGATGCTCCATTTTACGAAGCAGGCCACACACATCCATATTCGTAAACATCACAGGTGGCAATTCATCTAGATAGTGAGACACAAATCTGGGGGTGTCCCCCCCCCCAAAACTTTAAGGCAAGCCTTAACATTATTAATGTCTTTATGCACTCCCTTATGCAAGACGTTACGCTGGGTAGTGACACAAACTTCAAAGAGCGTTTTCTTCAAAGCCTCAATCCACTCAGTGTCTAAGGTGTTGACTGCCAACAGGACAATTTCATCCTGACTTAAGATCCTTAGTTTAATATAGAGGAAATGCAAAAATTCATCCTCTACTATAACTTTACCGTCAGTTGTTTTATACACCTCAGGTTTTAATCGAACCTTGGCAAGCACAGGAGCTCCAGGTGCGCGTGCGACCGTCATGTCTGCCAGCTTAGACTGTTCTTAGTGCACACACAAATAATAATATTAAATATTCAATTAGAAAAATTTGTCAAAAATGAACTGATTAATGAAAGTCAATATGGATTTAGAAGTATGTGATCTACTTCATATGCAATAATTGATGCAACTGAAGAATTATCAAATGCATTGGATAATAAAAAATGTATCATTGGTATATTCATTTATATCTTGATTGACACATACCTTTATATTTATGTTTAAACTTGTCAATTCTATTACTATTTTTTATGTCCGCGCTTAAATTATTCCATAGTTTTACCCCACTTATGGAAATACACAATCTTTAGCTCCCCCAATTTTCAATTGAAGTTCATTATCTAGTCTACGATTCCCAAATACCATAAATTTAGTTTTATCCAAATTCAGAGATAGTATATTACTATCACACCATTTCTTTATCTTCTCAAGTTCCTGTGTAACCCGTCCAGAGAGTTGCTGTAGGTTTTCACCCGATGCCCATATGGTAGTGTCATCAGCAAACAAAACCACTTTCACTAAATCAGAAACCTTGCATATATCATTAATGTATAATATAAATAATTTAGGTCCCAAAACAGAACCCTGAGGCACTCCACATACAATATCCAGCTCACTCGATTAGTATTCACCCAACTTCACAAATTGACGCCTCTGTGTCAAATAACTTCTAATCCATTTCAGAACCATTCCTCTGATACCATATTTTTTTAACTTGTCCATTAATAGTTTTAACATAACACTCAATTTAATTTCTCATAAAATTCAACAAAATAAATAGGTGTAACCATAAAGTTTTACCTTCTGCTCCTCGCCCACTAACGAGGTAGAATTCCCCAATTCACTGCTGGCCCGGACATGAGCTAATGGCGTCAGCCATTAGCTACTATCTTTAGCTCACAGTGCTTTCACTCGCTACCACGACCAATTCTCAATTGGTGCCAATTCTTTTTCTTCCTTTCCCTCGCGACTGTATCCGTAGTCGCTATGTCATGTATCCAATTTCAATATTAAAGTGTCTTTGGCCTTTTCTGCTCACACTACCCAGGTAAACTCCAAAACATTTAGCTCTTTTAATCTCCGTCCATACTCAATTTTTTTTTTCTCTGCCACACCCCTAACTCTACTCAAGGGCGGAACTTGTGAGGCGTATCTCACCTGCCCCTGCCAGTTCCTGATTGGTTTTGTCACTTATCAATCCTCTGTTCTGAGCATTTATTGCTTAACTCTTTTACTTATTTATTTTCCCATATGACAGTGGAAAATGCACAACCTTTCACAATAAAGTTACCTCTATGTATCAGTGAGTTGTTTTTTTTTTTTTGTTTTTTTAATTACCACAACATCAGGTGGGTTACATTTGGGTAAGTCTCCTGGAAATGAATGCAAGCCTATGTATGGACCTTGTTAGTGATGACTGCAAGGATGTGTGTGTGTGTGTGTGTGTGTGTGTGTGTGTGTGTGTGGTTGCATATGATATTACTCACACCATGGGAACTTAAACCTGTTTGCACACTCACATTGTGGGGACAGCCTTAAATCAGTGATTTTTAGATTGACATTATGGTTTAAATTAGAGTAAGATTATTTTGGGCAAGTATTGGTCATGTTAAGGTCCAGGAAATGAATGCAAGTCAGTATAAAGTTTCTATAAGGAATGAAAACAAATGTGTGTGTGTGTGTGTGTAAAAGAGACATACAGAACATACAGTGCCTTGCGAAAGTATTCGGCCCTCTTGAACTTTGCGACCTTTTGCCATATTTCAGGCTTCAAACATAAAGATATAAAACTGTAATTTTTTGTGAAGAATCAACAAGTGGGACACAATCATGAAGTGGAATGAAATTTATTGGATATTTCAAACTTTTTTAACAAATAAAAAACTGAAAAATTGGGCGTGCAAAATTATTCAGCCCCTTTACTTTCAGTGCAGCAAACTCTCTCCAGAAGTTCAGTGAGGATCTCTGAATGATCCAATGTTGACCTAAATGACTAATGATGATAAGTAGAATCCACCTGTGTGTAATCAAGTCTCTGTATAAATGCGCCTGCACGTTTATAGTCTCAGAGGTCCGTTTAAAGCGCAGAGAGCATCATGAAGAACAAGGAACACACCAGGCAGGTCCGAGATACTGTTGTGGAGAAGTTTAAAGCCGGATTTGGATACAAAAAGATTTCCCAAGCTTTAAACATCCCAAGGAGCACTGTGCAAGCGATAATATTGAAATGGAAGGAGTATCAGACCACTGCAAATCTACCAAGACCTGACCGTCCCTCTAAACTTTCAGCTCATACAAAGAGAAGACTGATCAGAGATGCAGCCAAGAGGCCCATGATCACTCTGAATGAACTGCAGAGATCTACAGCTGAGGTGGGAGACTCTGTCCATAGGACAACAATCAGTCGTATACTGCACAAATCTGGCCTTTATGGAAGAGTGGCAAGAAGAAAGCCATTTCTTAAAGATATCCATAAAAAGTGTTGTTTAAAGTTTGCCACAAGCCACCTGGGAGACGCACCAAACATGTGGAAGAAGGTGCTCTGGTCAGATGAAACCAAAATCGAACTTTTTGGCAACAATGCAAAACGTTATGTTTGGCGTAAAAGCAACACAGCTCATCACCCTGAACACACCATCCCCATTGTCAAACATGGTGGTGGCAGCATCATGGTTTGGGCCTGCTTTTCTTCAGCAGGGACAGGGAAGATGGTTAAAATTGATGGGAAGATGGATGGAGCCAAATACAGGACCATTTTGGAAGGAAACCTGATGGAGTCTGCAAAAGACCTGAGACTGGGATGGAGATTTGTCTTCCAACAAGACAATGATCCAAAACATAAAGCAAAATCTACAATGGAATGGTTCACAAATAAACATATCCAGGTGTTAGAATGGCCAAGTCAAAGTCCAGACCTGAATCCACTCGAGAATCTGTGGAAAGAACTGAAAACTGCTGTTCACAAATGCTCTCCATCCAACCTCACTGAGCTCGAGCTGTTTTGCAAGGAGGCATGGGCAAAAATTTCAGTCTCTCGATGTGCAAAACTGATAGAGACATACCCCAAGTGACTTACAGCTGTAATCGCAGCAAAAGGTGGCGCTACCAAGTATTAACTTAAGGGGGCTGAATAATTTTGCACGCCCAATTTTTCAGTTTTTTATTTGTTAAAAAAGTTTGAAATATCCAATAAATTTCGTTCCACTTCATGATTGTGTCCCACTTGTTGTTGATTCTTCACAAAAAATTACAGTTTTATATCTTTATGTTTGAAGCCTGAAATGTAGCAAAAGGTCGCAAAGTTCAAGGGGGCCGAATACTTTCGCAAGGCACTGTACATCACACACACACATACTCACACACAAAGGCCCACTGAGGCACTGAAAGGTCAAGGTCAACGCACACTAGTCACTAAATATATATTATTGAACTCTTATTTGGAGAGCTTGTTCTAAAACTCTCTTACCACTGCAAAAATAAATAACATGTCTCTCAGAAGTGTTTTCTTTTCATAAAAAAAATACCACAGACAGTTCGAGTCATAGATTTTTTTTTCCAAGTATGTAGGTTTTGAGTAGATTTTAAGCTCCAGTGAAGACTTAGAATAAGATGGTATAGGCATACAGTTGGCTCAGTTGCATATTATTACATTTGAAGAGAATCATCTTTGACAAGGACAGACTGATTCGTGACTACATTGTTTTGTTATTGTGTATCTGTCAAGTTTGTGATAAGAACAGGTTTGCACCACCTTTGATGTCACCATTAATAGTTATTCTGATCTGTTTTCTGAAAATGTATAATAAAAACCTTTCCTTCATGTAAAAAAAAAAAAGTATATATTTATGTTCAGTGTTATTGCAGGAAGTGTTACATTGAAACAGTGCGATATAAAGGGAAACAGTAAAGTTACCTTTGACAACAGCACCCAGTCACACAAGTCTTCTCCAATAATATGTTATTGTCAGTGTTACATTGCCTATAGCCTTTTCTCATAAACATAGGATAAGGGATAATAAGGATAATCACTTTTATTGGCAAAGTATGTTACACACAAGGAATTTGTTTCCGGTACAGAACCGTAATAGATTTAAGATAAAATAGATTTAAGTAATTAATTATTAAGATACTTAAATAAAAAGAAAATAATTGAACAAATTGAAGATCATCATATTTAAGGATGTTTGTACTATTAAGGTTTTTAATAGTTTCCTACAGTCTACTGAAGGCCTAGTGCTGAAATGTGTTGGAGAAATAAAGAGGATTCTTCCATCAAGTCAGCTAGGGTGTTGCCAGCTTTGTTCATTGCTGTATATTAAATGTGCATTTTTAGAAAATTAGAGAATAGTTGAGCAACATGCACTAAAGTTTTAATACATTTGACTTCAGCATCAGTGTATACCACATAAGACATAAAAGTAACCTGACTCATACCTGTGTATTTTAGGGTTTTCTGTGTATTTGGTAATGCACCAACTTTAACCTTGATTGTAAAATGAGAATTAGTGGCTCTGTGTCAATGGCCAATAGACTTAAAATGCCTGCGACATTAGCATCCACCTCACTGGTGCATTAACACTAAGTTTGCACAGTACCTTATTTGCATATTCACCATAAAGAGCAGCAGAGGGAATACCGAGATAAAAATAAGAACATTCTCACAAAGAAGGCAAAACAACAAATGGTAATCAGTAAGTCTGCAACTACAGTGTTCTTACACACTGAATTAGTTGCTCATAATTAAGACAGCGCTCTTGGTCAATCAAATGTATCAGACAGAGTTACTAACTCTGTTGCAAGTCCAACACAAGCAAATTTCTGTCACGTGTCCAGTGTGCAACCCCAAATCAGGAAAAGTTGGGTTGGTATGTAAAGTCAAAATTAAAACTGAAAATAGTAATGTGTAAATCACCTGTGACCTGTATTATATTGAAAACAATACAGCAGCACATTATTTAATGTGATACCTCATTAATTTTATTCTTTGTTCAAAATAAACACTCATTTCATTTCTGATGCCTGGAACACATTCCAAATGGTTGCATTTCAGAGCTAGTAATGAGGTTAAACAATGAAATGATAATTCCAGTTGAAACCGATGATGTCAACAGGTGATTGCAATCATGATTTGGTATAAAAGTGGCATCCAGGAAAGTGCATCCAGGAAAACAACCAAACTTACTTGATCATAGTATGATCAGAACTTGAACAAGACAATCAGTGAGGAAAAACACTGACCTTAAGTCAATGAATGTGTGGCAAGAGTATTCATGCCACAAAAAAAGCCACAGCAGCTGGGTTCGGCTTGTTTTGTAGCAAACTGCAAAAGCTCATCAGTCAAAGACTCAAGCAGAACCTGGCTTTAATATAAAGGGGAGAGAGTAGAGCAGATTAAATAGAAGAAATTCAGCAAAAGGGGTGACCTTTAAACAAAACTGACTATTGAACGCTCTTTCTAAAAGTTTGTTACATAATCAAAAAGTCAACACAGACCCTACTTCATGTACCTGTAAGAGATGATGAAATTTAAAAGATACACAGACTCATGTCAATCAGAAATTATTTTATTATGGAGACAATAGCATCCATGCATAATGTAAAATACATAAATGTGGCCACTGTGTGCAGTGCAACCCCACTGATGAGATCAAATTCATGTCTTTTTCTCTCTTATTTATTTGTTTGTTTGTTTATTTCCTGGTGGAAGATAAGCCCCATGGGGTTCACATGATTACATGGTCACTTACACAGAATTAACCCTGAGAGTCAACTGCTGTACAGAGCAGTACAACAGTATTTTAATAAATATTCTTGACAACAGATTGAACACTTTCATGAACTTTCATGAACACTGACTTAATACCAGAGGATTAAAAGCAGGTCCACTGTCCATGGTCTAGACCAGAACCAGCTTTCTGAGCTCCCGAATCCTGAACTGAGACCCACCTTATTTCAACATGTAATTTGTATCTAGCCCTCCTGTTATGTTCATTTTTTAGGCACAGCAGTGATGTTCCTGGGTTAACTTTACCATTTCTAACCATTTCAATCACTATTTAGTGCAATGGTGTTCTTTACCTCTCACAGATTATGGTTCAATGAGGATAATGCACTCTTTTTTCATAAAACATGCATGTTCCAACTTTTTTTAATGTACATTGGAAAGACCTACATATAAAATACATTATTTTTACATGCCATTGATTTTTTTAAAGTTTCTTTTACATTTTGAAATCTTTTCTTTTTATGAAGTGATGTTGATAACTTAACAAAACACCTCTTCTGTTCAAATTGACCCGAACAGTATCTTTGTAATATAAACATGCAGGGGGAGGTTGCAAATATGTGAAATGAACCAATTTTCATTTTATATGTTGTTTACACCTGTTAAGCCGAGCAGAAGTTTCATACCAATAAAATACTTTTAACTATTGTTTTTACATGTTTTAACTTTTCACCAGGTCAATTTGACCCGCAACATAACAGCAGGGCTAGATATCTTATCTAAACAATGATGTCAGATTACCAGGCCTTTACACCTGGGTATTAATAAGTATTCTCATTATCTCATTTCTAGGACCAGACCTCAAAATGCAAATTAGGTACTTTATGTT
Source organism: Monopterus albus (assembly GCF_001952655.1). Lineage (NCBI taxonomy): Eukaryota > Metazoa > Chordata > Actinopteri > Synbranchiformes > Synbranchidae > Monopterus > Monopterus albus. The sequence goes on from NW_018127953.1 coordinate 397,076, forward strand.
AAGATGGCAGATGTGTCAACAAACATGGCACATCCTTAATTAAGGCTAAAGTCATTTATCAATAATACATCACTCTGTTGCTGATGTAGACTTCCTGCCAAGTGCAATTTCTGTCACCTCATTTGCAGTCTTTATGTAATTTTCCTCAGGTGCATGTCTATTGTACTTCTTGTTGCACATTGCTGTGTTTGGTATTTTCCTGATATGACTGAATGCGCTTACACTGAGGTGGGAGGAGAGGCGCAGTTGAGGCCGTGTGTGTATACTAATTAGGCAGCCCAGTTGAATTTTGGTGCTCATTTCAACCTGAAATAGCGATAACAATAACACATGCTCAGACCACCTCTTATCGCTATCGCAGGTGTATTTCCAATTTTGTTGACCGGTTCATAGGCTGGGAAGCAAGCGATCAGTTACACATGTATTGTATTGGCCACAACTGATCTGCTGGAATTCACTCTGAATAATTTATTGTGTATCATGAAGATTTTTTTTTTTTAAATAAGGTAAGTTACAGTAGTTCTTAGTATGTGGCTGTAGATATGAATATTGTCAAACTGTGTGTCACAATTGGCGGGGAAAGCTGCCGCTAAAGTCGGGGGAACTCAATTATAAGGCCAGATGAGGATGAGCGGAAGACTGTCTCTTTAATAAAAGCACTGGTCACAAACAACTGTACACAATGCAGAAGTCTGATTAAACATATATCACTCTCAGGTCGATAATTCCAGTCCATGGTCAGAGCCAGCAAACTCACACACCTAGATGTCTGTGCAGATTCTCAGTCATTCAGGTCATAGTAAGCTGAAAAAAAATCAACTGGACTAGATTTCTAGGTCGAAGATGTTTCACCTCTCATCCAAGAGGCTTCATCAGTTCTGACTGACTGGTGTTGAGCCGGAGATATTTATCCCCCTCAGTGGTGTTTCAGTCCTTTGATGGCCAACAATGTCCATTAACAACTGAGTCGTTATAGCCCAGTATTGGTGAGAGTCATTACCTGTCTTTGAATCCTCCCCTGTGGACCGATGCCTATTGTCCTGGTGGGCATGTTTGGGCAGAGATCTCAAAACAGGATTGTAGATGGATGACAAGTTGTGTCTTAGTCCACCACCCCTATTCAGTGAGGGGTGTTCTATTTTCACAAAAATAGCTTCCTTAACTCCTCTCTCAAACCAGCGATGTTCTCTGGAGAGGATCTGGACTTCACTGTCCTCAAAAGAATGTCCTTTGTGCTTCAGGTGGAGATGGACTGCTGACTCTGGTTTCCGTCCTGCTCTCAGAGAATGAGAGGAGCTGGTCTGATTGGATGTAACTAAAGCAGCCCTGACTCCACCTGCTCACCATGTATTCCTCCCTCTAATAATGCATTCCGCACACCCTACAAAATGTGCCCGGTAATGTCTGGCTTCGCAAGAAAGTGTGCTGCGTCTGTGGTCACCATTGAACATGTCCATATTCATCTTGGTGTGGCCTCCTGGAGGAAAATAGAGTGCACAGTGTTAAGTCACTCTGACCTTAGTCCTTATACTGTAAGATGACTGCTTGGGGATTCTTTGGAGTGATGTGAGTGATAGAGATCTGGGGTGCATTTTTCTCAGCTTAGGTGATATCCTGCTTCCCCGTCTGAGTCAATAAGTTATTTAAAAAATAACAAAGTAACACCTGACAGTCGTCCTTGTATCTAGCTTTTGTTTGTGTAACTATCAAAGCTGCAGCCTAGTGATGCATCTTTTCTCAACCCTTGATGCCAGAGCATTCTTCAAACAGACACACTCCTCTCTCCTTGGGATCAATCACTGGGTTGGTGAACACCATTACAAGCATCAGCAAAGAGATGCCACCTTATATATTGATTAAACTGCCGCTGTTTTGATGCTTGACCTTATTCAGCTCAAGCTCTGATGATAATTAACTGAACAGTTCATCTTTATAAACAAGTAATATACAGTTTTTGAAGTAAGCATTTTGTTTATGCATTCTTGGTGAATACTACTATGCTCATTTTCCAGGCCAGCATGTAGTGAAAGCACTTTCTCTAATGTATGACAATAACAGTTTATCACCAATCTCCTATCTGTGGATATTAATCTCGGCATACTGCTAGTAATGAAATGAATAATGAGAAGTGGGTCAAAATGAAGAGGAGACAACAAAGAAAAAAATATGTAATATTAAACAAAATGCAGTGTCATAACTGCTATTTACCTTGTGCAAGACTGCTATTAAGTTTTCCAGTCTACTTCTAATGATTCCTAAACTTCCAAGACCCTAAATCTATTTTCTCATCACCTCTTGTCTTGACTTAACATGACAAATAGACTCTTCAGTGGGAGGGAGGGATAATCCCTTAATCTCAAACAGAGGTAGAGAGAGGGAAGACAGATTGATCTCCATAAAGCTGATGAGATGCTCTCTAGTTTTGACCAAGCTGCAATGTATGAGCTGGGAATGGATTCAAATGAGGCATTTTAATAAAGTGAGAGACAAAGATGTGGAGGAGGTATAGACTGAGGAAAAAAAGTAGAGATAAATGGGTGTAAAAGAAACAGAGAGAGATAGATTGAGGGAAAGTAGAATAAATGGGAAAGCAGAAGAGAGAGAGAGATAGATGGAGGGACAGAAGAGGTACAAAAGGTGGGAGAGAAGAGATTGCTAAAGGTAACTGGAGAGAGAAATCAATCTTGTGGCAAGAACGTGCCCACGGGAGAATAAAGCTCATAGAATAGCCCTGGTTTCCTTTGCTTACAGGATGAGATATTTCTGTGGTCTGAAAAGGGCTCATAGTCGAAATTTTGTTTAAAAATGACTGTAGTCACTCAACATTTATAAATGAAAAATAAATGAAAGTGTCATCAATATGGTGGCCTTGTTGTGTCTGTTTAGCATATATTATCATGTGTTTACATAACATACATTCATAAGGATGGCGTCTGCTCAGTAAATTCCCTACAGCTGTGAACGCTAATTAATGTCTGTCTCTCCTGTCTAACCTTTCTCTCTGGGGTAGGCAGAACTAATTAGTAAACACACAATCAATCTAACTTCACAACCTTACATAAGGCCTTCTAATGCCCTGCACAGCCACACAAGTAATTTCACCTATTCTGGCTAAATGGACCTCTTATCAGGGCTGTATGGGTATGCACACACTATTTGATTGACATCCCCTGACTCTCCTTTTAGCTTTGTTGCATCTATAAGGATGAGAAACACCTTTATCTTTCTAATTTGTTCAGATTATACACTTTCATATAAATTTGCCCACCTTCAGCCTGAGCTGAGGTATAATCATTACTCTAATCAGTCAAAATAACTGAAAACACCTGCAGAAAAGGCATTATACAGCCAACCACTATCAGTGTACAGATCTGGGACATATAGGTAGGAAGCATAGAAAAGGTCTTCATCAATTTTTTTTTTTTTTTTTTACTTTTTTACTATATTTGGAACTTCATTGTAGTCCAGAAAAATATACTTCTTTTTTCAGATTTAAGGTGTTATGTACTCAAACTGTAGGATACCACTCTGCACCATCCAAACAACCATATAATTAGAGAAGCCTATCTTCATTTGTTAAGCTGTTGTTTTCATGTGTCATAGCTGTGTCAGACTGATTGAAACCAGTGCTGTGAGTGCCTGAGAGTGTATTTATTAATCACCACACCCTCCAATTTATGTTCGACAAGCCAGTGTCTTGTACTTTGCACTGCTGCACCCAAATTAACCAGAATAGCTGGTCCACTTGCAGATGCCCACAGTGTTCACCCAAGACCCAATTCTCTGCACTTGTTGCAGTTGTGAGGTTAAAATTGAGCCCAAAGCAGACTGTCATTTGCACTGCCAGAGACACCACTGGGCCAAATGGTGTGTGTGTCCATAAATGAAAACTCTGGAAATGAGTCCTAGGCTGGTGCATGTTCACAAAATTTCAAATTGAGTCAGGTGTATGAGACAGAACACTGAGCATGAGTTTATAAATGTGTATTCTTCTGCTTTTGTGCATACAGACATTAAGCATTACGTATATACCTGCAGAGCTTTGCAAATCTGGCCTAATGTGTCTGTTTGCCAGAAGAATTCCCTGCTGCTGAGGAGGTGAGACAAAGAGAGAGGAAGGCATTTATGAAGTCATTTATGTGTCTGAAACTCATGCAAAAAAAGAAATTCTACATTCAGCAAAAAAACGTTTTAAAGACTGGCTTTATATCAGTTTTCCTGTAACTAGACAGAATATCCTGATTAGAATAGATAGCTGGATAGGGTGCCTGTATGGGTTTGTCTCAGTATGTGTCTGAAGTGTGTGTGTGTGCATACCTGTCTTTGAAAGTTGTTACACTTTCATGTAAAAATCTATAAGTAAAATAAAATGTGTCTAAACTGGGTTATATACTGCAGACAGAAAAAGTGTGTGCTTGTCTGTGGATCCGTGTATATGTGTGTGAGTGTGTGTGTCAGATCACGAAGCAGAGACTTGAGGCAGGGCGTACCGTGACAAGCCTCATTAAGAGGGAATCTCTCCACTGTTCTGACTGTCGACATCGCCACCGCCAGACTTCACTAATTACGCTCTCTAAGTACTGTTTCTTGCAAGCAATCAGCCCAATGCTCTTTGCATATGCAAATATGACAGACCTGATCATTAGCTTTTACATCTCGCACACGCTAATTGTTATTGTAAAAACTGCTGCGTGGAGCCAAGGGCAAACGCACTAAGTCCTCTCACTGTTTTCCTCTCTCTCAATCTATCACAGACTGTCGACTCTCATTCCGCTACATTTTATGAGGTTTTGTCGCTCTAAACAGAGTCATGCAGTTGAATGTCATGGTAGTTTAATCAGCTAACAAATGCCTCTGTCTGACTTTGTTTCATCAGAGCGGAGAGGAGAAAAATAATAGAGGAGCACTTCCTGGCAAGGGCTAATTGGCCAAATGGAGTCACTTAGGCAGAACAACAGTCCCATCACAGCACTGATGATGATGATGGTGGTGGTGGCGGTCCCAGAGAAACAATTTGGGAGCCCACAGGCCCAAATACACCTCCCTTGAATCAATGGTAATGCTTTGTGATGTTCAGGGAGAATGTCAAAATAGAGTGAATTAGACAAAAATCCAAAATGGTTCGAGGACTTTGACTTGACTGTCTAGCTAGATTTAATGAGAAGCAACATATTAGTGGTCTGTTATGAATATATGAAGAACCTTTGCTACATTGAAGGACTACTGTAGAAATTCACTTCTCATATTTATTCTCATTGTTCACCACACTTGTAATTGTCGGGATAAGACCACTGATATATTTGCTTTTTACCCAGAAAAGATCAACAGTGCCAGCTTGCCCTCCATGGAGGACCTGTACACCTCATAGGTGAAAAGGAGGGCAGGGAAGATTTCTGCAAACCCCTCACACCCTAGAAACCAACTGTTCGAACTCCTCCCCACCGGACGATGCTACAGGTCACTGTACGCCAAAACAACCAGACACAAGCACAGTTTCTTCCCCGGGCCGTCATTCTGATGAACATTTAACAACAACCCCCAGCACAATACCTGTAAATATACTTTTTTATATATATCTATCTATATATCTATATCTAAACTGTATGTATATTTCTATATTTATAAGTATTTTATAAGTACTATTTTTATTTTATTTTATTTTATTTTACCAGTGCATATTCCATTTTCTTGTTTCTACATTCTTTTTCTTTTTTTATTCTCTCAGTCTTATCCTGTTTATTTGTCTACTTATTGATTTATGGAAGAACATTGTACATGCACACTGAGAGCCACTGTACCAGAGTCAAATTCCTCATGTGTCCAACACACCTGGCCAGTAAAGCTGAGTCTGATTCTGATCTGAAATTCAAGCAAATCTTTTATATAAGAGTTTAATAACATACAATGTGTTCTGTCGTGATAATTGTCCTATTATAGTTGTCTTATTTGTACAAAACATATTTATGACAATAGTCAACAACACCACTCTGTGTGAACAATTCACACTGAAATCACAAAGCTCAGTCATTCAAACAACATACTACAGACTATAATTTTTAAAGACACACATAAAGGGATCAAGGTTCAGTCATTGTTGCAAGCTAAATAAGCATTTAAACACATTTTTAATTTGAAAGGTTTTTTGACATGATGTAACCAAAACATTATAACTAGCATGGGTCTTTGATTGGTCTGCATCTATACGCAGGCCTATTTCCAACATGATGTGATGCACTGTGTATTATGACACAGAAATTTTCTGTGGCCTGTGTGAGCTATCAGAACCAACTGTTTACTTACAATGCTGGAGTGGCTAACTGGGAGATCCTGAAACACTCCAGTGGGCTGATTACTGTGACTGTTGGGCAGGTGTATTGTCAGTCAAGAAAAAAAGAAAAACTTTAGTTTGACAATTATTATGCTGCTTAACCTGCTCTAAAAGTATCAGTTCCACATTCCACAAATATGACACTTCAGGCTTTTTCATCAGTGAATGTCCTCTGGATGGTCAGAGGATGGCCCCATTAAAAATACCAGGTTACACCATTGCTTTTTTAACATTTTTTCTGACAGTAGTGCATTTTCTTTTTTTTCTTTCAAATGCCATTTTAAATTGAAATATGATGTGATTAAACAGACTGGCATTTGTAATTGATTTGGTCATTTTTGATAATGTTGTGACATAAACACTTTATCTTTGTGAGAAAAAACTAATTCCATAATTAGTTGTTATATGAACCTAATGATTATGAGCAATTATCTGTGAATGCAATCATATAAACAGCTTAAATAAGCTGCTTTTGACAACACTGACAATCTATTACATATAAGCCTAATCAAATCGTAAGGAATGCAGTACAAAGAACGTCAATAATGGCAGCTACCAAATTACAATAAAACAGTTTTTGATTTATAGTACCTTTTTCTTCTAAAAGATTTATAGAACACATTGTATTGTTATACAGATCACACAGTAACCACAAATTATTATTGTGTATGAAATGCACAGCATTTTTGCACTTTTGACAGGTGTTCGCTGTCAGGTTTGCCCAGCCTCACCAACCTCTCTCACCTTCTTCACTCTGTCTCTCTCTTTTAGCCTCTGATTGCTGATCACGTACCCCTGCGCCTCACCCCTTGATTTTCACCAGCTGCACTTCATTAGTCTACCCTTACTTATACCCAGCTCACCTCTCACTCACTTGCCAGTTTGTTCTCGTTCTCAGACTATTCTCTTCGTCCTCTCCATGGATTATTATTTTGTTGTTGTTTGCCTTAATTTAGTATCTGTTTGTTATTTCCCCGGACTTCCATTCATTTCTAGCCAGCTCCTATTCTCTACACGGGCTGTTTCCCCCGGACTTTGGCTCCACTCTACCCTCCCAGACAGGTCAATGCTGTCAGGTCCACTTGGCGCAACCTGCCTCTCTTCCACCTTTCTCTCCTCTGCTCTCTCGACCTGCGGGATCTGCACTTCAGCTGTGTTGCATTCGGCAATTAGCGACTCGTTTGTCGGTGTGCACAGCTGGGGTGCATCCCACTGATTACCTGTCCTCATTTATACCTCTGGCAGACGCTCCGTCGTCACCGGAGCATTACGTTACTTACCTTACCTAGCTTGCATACCCCGTAACCACCCTATATTCGTGGTATGTATTATTTGTCATATTGTTTTCCACGCTGACAGTGCCTGTGCTGTGGATCACATTATGTGCGTTGGTTATGTTGTTTTGTGTTATTCGTCTCTAGACTTCCAAGCTTCCAAGTACAGTTCCTGTGCTGTGGATCTCTTTGTTTTTTTTCCATTAAGCTAGCTAGACATTCTGTTTTTGATATCCACGCTGACAGTTCCTGTGCTGTAGTTTTCCTTTTTTGTTCGCCAATCCTCCTGGTTAGTGTCTATTCACCTGTCCGTCCTGTTCCTTCCTACTCTCCTGGTTAGCCACCGTTAGTCTGCTCTACTCACCTGTTCGTCCTGGTCTCCTCCACCATCTCTGCCCTACTTTGCTGTTATCTGTACATGGACTAGGATACGTGTTTTTTTTTTGTTGCTTTGCATTTTCCCCATTAAAACCACCTTTTTTTTTTACTAGCACACTAGCACCTGGGTCGGCAATCTTGAGTCCTACCTCAGTTCTCCCTCACCCTCCTGGTGAGGGGGACTAAACCATAACCGATGCACAGCCACCAGTTTGTCTGCCAGTTGCAACGCCTCTGTGTTTTTTCCAGTAGCCACCATCACCCACTGACCAGCCCAGGAGTGACCCTGCGACGCAGCTCGGCCCACCTCATCCACCTCACCTATCTTCACCTCCTGCTGCTGGTCGACACCTGGTCATTCCTATCATTCATTATCCACGTGCTTGTTGTTTTGTCTGTACACTACATTGTTAATAATAAACCACAGCTTGCAGCGAAGTCGGCTACCTGGGTCCACCTCTCTCTACCGCTCGCTCACTCCAGTGTGTGAATGATTTCTAACATTCTCTCCATTGCATTAACTATTCTCATCATGTGTTTCTATGGCTGGTTCAGCTAGAGAGGGATGGCATTTTTTATGCCTTTATTAAATTGCAATGGCATAGAGATGATGGGAAATGAAGGAAAGAGAAATGCAACAAGAGGTCCTAAATTGCTGTTTGTGTTGCACTGTTAAAAAGAACCAATAACTTTACATATGACTGATCAATGAAATATGTCTTAAATGTGTTAAGACTGAATCTTTACAAACCCTATACCACTGATTACTAAACAGCAGAAGAATCTAAATCATAGCCATACATTTATTCAGTAGAATCTGCTTAACCACTGCATGCACTGTGCTTACAACACAGGTGCTACCCCTCCCTTATTGTCTTTTTCTGCTTCACTGACTTACCACATTAAAATTCAAATATTGCAGAGTAATTTTATAACTGTCAAATTCACCAGGGCAAATTCACTCCTATTAAGTCCCAATCTATCATCAAGAATAACACCTGAGAGAAGTCATACTCACCAAACTTAAATTTAGCAACATTTTAAAATAATGACACTGACTTTCCAAGTAAATTATTGTTTGCCACAACTAGTAACAGTTAGAAAAAAAAAAGTGTTTAATGAAGATGAACCTGTGTCAGATCCGCTTGGCGCGACCTACCTCGCTCACTTGTGCCTTTATCTATCCTGCTTGCTCTTCTTGCAGGATCAGCACCTCAAGTGTGTCACATTTTGTACTTAGTAACTTGTGGGTTATCACGCACAGCTGAGGCACATTACTGTAATCACCCTCCTACCTTATTTATGCCCTTGCCGGAGCATTAACGTGCATACCCCGTAACAGCCCTATAGTCGTGGTGTGTATTTGTACCTCATTTTGTTTTCCACGCTGACAGTTCCTGTGCTGTGGACCTCTTTGTTTTTTTCCATGTGGTTAGCTAGGCTTTTTTTTTTTTTGTTATTCCATGCTGACAGTTCCTGTGCTGTGGATTTCCATTTTCGTTTGCCTACCCACCTGTCTAGCTTGCTTCTTCAGCTGTCTGTCCTGTTCCTCCGACTCTTGTTTTTTTTTTGCTGTTAGTCTGTCTTTTCCCCCTAGTCGTCCCGGTCTCTTCCACCACCTCTGCCCTACTTTGCTTATATATGTACATTGCCCTTGTTATGTAGTTACTTTGTGTTTTTGACCCATTAAACCTCCTTTCTTTAACTAGCACCTGGGTCGGCATTCTTGAGTCCTATCTCAGTTCTCCATCAACCTCCTGGTGAAGGGACTAAACTATAACAACCTGTTTGAGAAACTGCAGGTCTGACCCCTTTTTATCTTCTTTTCTGGAAAATAAACAGCTACAATTTAAGGGGCAAGCATCTAATACTGTGGCTGAAGCATTATATGTGTTTAGAGATAAAATTCTTAATGAATATCTAATATTAAATAATTTAACCATTATAACAATCGTTCCCCAACCTTATCTAATTGGTTTTTAGTTGTCTGAAAGCAGCAATCCACCACTTTTACATATCAAGTTCAGTTTATTGTCACAGAGTATTTTTTATCCAGCAATTAAATTTTTTATCTGTCTCTGAGGTAAGTTTTTTGAAATCTGGTGGTTTGTGTGTGCGTGGGCATGGGCGGGGGGTGGGGGTGGCCCTGATAATTTCATCACAGATGTCTTGGGCTTGAAGACTTCAGATAAGTAGAAGAAATATTGTGTAAGGATGAGATATTTAAAGGACACTTACTAGGAAGGACATTCCAGTTTCCTGGGAATTACATTTATATAATACTATTATATATTCCTAATTACACTGTGGTGACAAATGCATTTGCTGAATGGGTGTTCATAGACAATATTTATAAACATTTATAAACAGCACAAGAGTCCCCAGTGGTGGACATACAAAGCACTGGACTGTAACACCTGGGGTTTTCAATATGGCTCCCGTCTGTGGTTAGTTTTAGTCAACACAAGCACTTTGGTTAATGTTATTACATAATAAAGATGTCTCAAATCACTGTGAACTCTCTTCTTTCTTTTTATATCAAACTTTGAAGAGATGGTATGATAGAGGACAAAACAAAAAAAGGAGGTGTGACATGGACCAGGGTGATGGCAGAGGTCCTCTGCTGTCAACCTACTAAAGTTTTTCTGCAGTGTTTTTACATTATCTAAAAGTTTGAATTTTGTGAGCAGTTTTGAAACTGTGGTGTGATGTCACACCCAGTGGTGAAATCAGATATGTGAGGATAATCCCACCTCCTGCACATCACTACACCAAGAGCGTAGGGTGCTAAATGAAAATAGCTGTGCTAAAGCTAAGCTAGCTGCCTCCAATTTATAAAATACATCTGAAAAAAAAAACATGATCATACCATTCTGAAACATCCAGGTGAAGTATCCAGTCTTCAACAGCAGGTTGCTTCATTTCCCATTCAGGATCAAATTCTGGTTCATGTACAGTAATATCAGAAAGTATTCAGAACACTTTACTCTGTGCACATTTTACTGTGTTGTCAATTCAGTCTTGAATGCATACAACTGCCAGTTCTACCCATCATTACATCCACTAAGGAGGTAATGTTTCAGCCTCTGTGTGTGTGTGTGTGTGTGTGTGTGTGTGTGGGCCTTTCTATTATTTACATCATCAGAACCGAAACCTGTTAACACACTCATACTGTGGGGACTCGGCCATCCTTGTGGGGACCAGAAACTAGTCCCCACAAGAAAATCACTGAATTTTAGGGTGGTGACATGGTTTAGGGATAGGATGAGGTTAGGTTAAGGTCAGGGTTAGGTGTGTTAGATATAGTAATTGTTAGACCTTAATGTGTTAGTAATGCAATTTAGTAAAATTCAAAGTCTGCTCTAGTCTGTTTTGTTTCAAGGTTAGCAGACAGAATGTTGATTCTGAAAAGTGAACCATGGCACCAATTGTTTTCTTGTATTAATCCTGTGTTAGAATATTATGTCTGAATGAATGCCTTAGCTACACACCACGTGACAACATACACACATATTGAGATTCTTCATTTTGTTATGACTAGGTAGAAATACAGCTGGAGTACTAGATAAGAGATGGAGTCTGTGGACTGACTTCATCTGGGTAAGGGGTTAGCCCAAAACTTATAAATGTATGTAGGCTTTGTGTGGCCAGGGACTCCTTTTTTTCCAGCAGCCTGTGTGTGTCTCTGGCAGAGGGGGCAACCCGGGTCATGTTTGTACTTTTACTTGTGGTTTAAAATAAATCAGCACTAAATGAAGAGAAACCGATTCTTTCGATAGTCAGAACTGTCAAATTAAAGAACTAGGGTGTTACAGGTGTTAGGCAATTAGTGGTTATGGTTAAGAGTAGAATAAATCCTCAAGAAATGAATAATAATCACCTTTATTTGGCCAAGTATGTTACACACAAGGAATTTGTTTCTGGTACAGAAGCGAGGCAGCAGTCTGCAGCACCAACTCAAATGATCACTCTAACCATTGGGGGTTCAGTGTCTTGCCCAAGGACACTTTGACATGTAGGCACTGAGATTTGAACCTCCAATCCTCTGGTTGGGAGACAACTGCTCCACCCACTGAACCAAGGTCTCCCCCACCAGAATCAGAATCAGCTTTATTGGCCAGGTGTGTAGGGCACACGAGGAATTTGACTCAGGTACATCGGCTCTCAATGTGCAAACAGTAAACCAGCATAAGGCTGTGTAATATAACAAAATAAGCAGTATTAACACTAGCATAGACAGCAACTGTGCTAACAATACAGAATAAGCAGTACAAACAAATGGTAAACAATGCAGACAACAAAGGAATGTTCATTCTGAAATGAGATAAATAGGGGAAAAAATAGAGTACTTAAAACTAGAGACCTGTATGGATCTGTATAATCTGTACAATGTACAGTGGGTACGGAAAGTATTCAGACCCCCTTAAATTTTTTGCTCTTTGTTATATTGCAGCCATATGCTAAAATCATTTAAGTTCATTTTTTTCCTCATTAATGTACACACAGCACCCCATATTGACAGAAAAACACAGAATGTTTGACATTTTTGCAGATTTATTAAAAAAGAAAAACTGAAATATCACATGGTCATAAGTATTCAGACCCTTTGCTCAGTATTTAGTAGAAGCACCTTTTG
>NW_018127953.1:413043-417746 GCF_001952655.1 Monopterus albus
AATAGGCGTCTTTTATTGTTGTGTAGCAGTGGTCCAGTGTGATTTTGTCCCTGGTGGGACAGGTAACGTGCTGTTAGCTATTAGTAATTGTTAGATCTTAATGTGCTAGTAATGCAATTTAATAAGATTCAAAGTCTGCTCTAGTCTGTTTTGTTTCAAAGTTAGCAGACAGAATGTTGATTCTGAAAAGTGAACCATAACACCAATTGTTTTCTTGTATTATTCTTGTGTTAGAATATTATGTCTGAATAAATAAATGAATGCCTACACACCACGTGACAACATACATACACATTGAGATTCTTCATTTTGTTATGCCATCCATCCATCCATCTTACTCTGCTTATCCGGAACCGGGGCAGCAGTCTAAGCAACGATGCCCAGACTTCCCTCTCCCTAGACACTTCTTCCAGCTCCTCCGGGGGAATGCCAAGGCGTTCCCAGGCCAGCCTAGAGACATAGTCCATCTAGCCTTTCCTAGGTCTTCCCTGGGGCCTCTTCCTGGTGGGACATGCCCGGAACACGTCCCTAGGAAGGCGCCCAGGAGGCATCCGAAACAGATGCCCGAGCCACCTCAGCTGGCTCCTCTCGATGTGGAGGAGCAGCGGTTCTACTCTGAGCTCCTTCCGGGTGGCTGAGCTCCTCACCCTATCTCTAAGGGAGTGCCCCGCCACCCTGTGGAGGAAGCTCATTTCGGCCGCCTGTATCCGGAATCTTGCCCTTTTGGTCATTACCCAAAGCTCATGACCATAGGTGAGAGTCGGAACGTAGATCGACCGGTAAATTGAGAATTTCACCTTGCAGCTCAACTCCTTCTTCACCACGACGGACTGGTACATCGACTACATTACTGCAGAAGCTACACTGATCCGCCTGTCAGTCTCCCGTTCCATACTTCCCTCACTCGTGAACAAGACCCCAAGACTCAAGGGTCTTGTTCATTTTGTCATGACTAGGTAGAAATGCAGCTGGAGTACTAGATAAGAGATGGAATCTGTTGACTGAAATCATCTGGGTAAGGGGTTAGCCCAAAACTTATAAATGTATTAGGCTTTGTGTGGCCAGGGACTGCTTTCTCCAGCAGCCAGTGTGTGTGGCTCTGGAAGGGGGAACAACCCGGGTTGTGTTTGTAATTTTTACTTGTGGTTTAAAATAAATCGGCACTAAAAAAAGAAAGACAGACTCCTTCGTTATTCAGAGCTATCCAATAAAAGAACTGGGGTAATACAGAGCTGTCTGTATTTGGGCAGTTCGTGGGTGAGATTTGTTCTGTTAATGTCCCCTAGAACAGTGAGTGGAGAGTCGGAATGTTCTAGCTCCAGGCTAGTTATCAGTTCTGCTAGGAGCCATAGTGTGCTAGCATTAGCTTGCGGTGTTATGTACACTGCCATTAGCATGAAACTGTTGAATTCACGGGGAGAGTAAAAGGGTTTGCAATTGATAACAAGAGACTCTAGGTCTGCGTTACATGTCCTCTGTAGCACTGTGACATCTGTGCACCAACCTTCATTTATTTAGAAGCAGATTCCACCTTATAAGCTCTGTTTTGGTACAAAGCTCCGTCCGGCTCTTTTAAACCAGGAACTCACAAAAAGACGAAGTAGACCACTTTAGATTTTATAAAAAATAACCATACTGGTTTATTCAGAGGATCACAGGTAAAATTAACATCACACGTCCAGATCTCTCCCACCACCAAACCTGCGCGCAGGCAGCTTGGAAAGATGAAAGACCCTGGACCAAGAAACCTATACAATATTAATCACTCTGGACTAGCCCCATACTACGCAGGCACGTCAAACCGAGACGTCACCTGATATGCCAGCTTGCAGCTGACCATAACGATAGTCAAAACATGAGGAAAAGTCAAGGTGTGTGGCTGTTGTTTTTGTGGTGTGTATCTAGAACAATTTGACATGACATTTCACATTAAGACAAATATTAAGATTAGCATTACAGTTAATACTAACAACTCTTCTTGTCTGCAGCCTTGGCCTAGATGCAGTCTGCAAGCACATGGAATTAAACTGAGCATTTAACAGCCTGAGCTAGACATCCTGTCTCCACTAAACATTTCTAGACAACAAATCTCTGAATATCTATCTAACTAAGAAATAACCTAACAACCTCCTCTTGTTTTCCCGGACAGCTCGTTTACATGATCTGCTCTGTACACCTGGAAGCCCAGTACTTGAATCACGCTGTCCACGATGGACTCACTGAGCCAGGTCTCCCTGAAGCTCAAAGCAGCAGAGCGTGCAAAGTCATAGTTAGTTCTGTTGACAAGAAGAATTTCATCCATTTTGTTGACCAGGGAGTGGAGATTAGCCAGGTGAATAGATGGGAGTGAGGCCCGTGTTCCCCTCTGTCGTAAGCGCACCAAGGCGCCAGCCCATTTTCCATGTCTGTGGCATTTTTTCCAGGTCTCGTATATCGCTGCTGCACCTCCGATCAGAATGTCCATACAGCATCTTTCATTCACAAAAATCAGTGGAAGGTAGTTTGGTGTGAGTTGTCCGAAATTTAACTGTTCTACTCTGGTAAAAGTAATCCGGGATGAGTTGCAAAAGATCAAGACAACAAAGAAAAACAACAAACACAAGAGAGCGCGAGTAACCACAGCCGTCATCGCTGTCGGTGCTGGAGTACCAAAGACTGTACTTGACCAAATACTGTGAAGAAAGCACTTTTTGAAAAATACCAAAGTGTAGAAACACTAGTATTCTGTATTCAAAATGTTATTTAAGTAAAATGCAAAACTATTATCAACCAAACATACTGAAAGTACTAAAATACCAAATGTGAAAGTATTCATCCATAGTGATTCATTTTCAGAAGAGATTTGAACCTCCCACCCTCTTGTTAGGAGATGACCACTCTAACCACTGGACCACAGTCGCCCCATAATGGCTGGCTATATAATTTAAGTCAATGTAAAGTCTCCACAAGTGTGTGTGTGTGTGTGTGTGTGTGTGTGTGTGTGTGGGTGGGTGTGTGTGTGTGGGTGGGTGTGTGTCCGCGTTGGTTTGCAGGATTACAGACAAACAGCTGGATGGATCATCAGCATACATGGTACAGACACTGGTGGGGACCAACCCAAGAAGTGATTATTAGATTTTGGCTGAAAAAGGTTGTAGGTCAAGGTCACACAAAATAAACAAACAAAAAAAAATCACAACAATCCCCATCTTTAACATGGGGCAAAATGTTTAAAAGCTAAATCTCCATCAGAAGTTAAAAATCATTTGAAATCTGACACACATATGTAAGGTGGCAATGTCTATCACCACATCAAATTTCATCCAAATCTAATCTGGATTCCAGATACGACAGTCATTTAAAGTTAACAATGAAAACCCATTTAATGCATATTTTCTGCAATAACCTGGCCTATAATGAAGATAGAACCCTGAAAAGTAAGATGCACAGGATAACTGCCTATCATACCATACTGGGTCCGATCTATATCAAGGATTTTAGGACACATTGTGTTATTCTGAATCTTATTTTTCACAAGGGACCCATTTGCGTGTGCAAATGTTCCTTGGCAGAGGTACATATGCTGTCTTGAGGTCCCTTGTTATACACTTAGTCACCCATGATGACAAAATGAAGGCACAGTCATAAAATTATGGGAATATTAATCAGTAATTAAAAACTGAAATCTCTTACTCTCAAAAGTATTCAGACCCTTCATTGAGTACTTTGTACCAGCTTCTTTGGCAGCAATTACAGCTACAAGTCTTTTATGATACATGTGTAGAAGCTTTGCACACTTTAATTTGAGTAGGTTATCCAATTCATGGCAGATCCTTTCAAGTTCTGTCTGTTTGGATGGTGAGCATCTGTGCACTGCCATCTTCAGATCTCTCCACAGAAGTTTAATTGGGTGGAAGACTGGGCTTTGACTGGGTCACTAAGGGACAGTCAGAGACTTGCCCAGAAGCTACTCCATTGTTCTTTTGGATGTGTGCTTCGGGTCATTGTCATGATGAAAGGAGAACTGTCGCCCCAGTCTGAATTTGCATGCACTCTGGAGGAGGCTTTCTTCAAAGATGTTTCTGTATTTGGCTGAATTCATCCTTCCCTCAAATCTTAGTCTTCCTATGCCTCCTGCTGAGAAGCATCCCCATAGCATGATGCTACCACCACCATGTTTGACCACAGGGATGGTATTAGCCTGGTGATGTGCAGTGCCTGTTGTTTGCCACACATAATGCTTACTGTTCTGAGATAAATTTTCATATCATCAGACCAGCAAATATTTTTTGCACATGTTGTCAGTCCTTCGCATGTCATGTAGCAAATGCCAAGCTGGCTGTGATATGTTTTTAAGTCAAAAGTGGCTCTACTATAAAGGCCTGATTTATAGAGTGCTGCAGAGATGTTTGTCAGGCTAACATGTTCTCTGATTTCTGCACAGAACCTTTTGAGCTCTTGTAGAGAAAACAGTGTGTTCTTTCTCCCCTCCTGACCAAGACCTTTCTTGCCCAGATGCCCAATTTGGCCAGAAGACCAACTCACTGAAAAAAAGGACTCACCGGGTCTTTGGATTTACACAAATTATGCTAGTATATGCAATGCAATTCATTCATGTTTCCTCTGTTAACATAAAGAAAATTATGTTGGTTTTACACATTATCATTGTGTGGGACCGATGTACACATTACAATCAAGTAAATCAAACAAATCTTTTTTCGGTG
>NW_018127953.1:418280-423831 GCF_001952655.1 Monopterus albus
AGGAGTCAATGGGTATCTATTATCAATGGCAGTGGTGATACACTTTAGACAAAGATGCCTAATGCAGGGGATGCAGCGCATCCACACAAGGTCAGCAAAGTAACTGCTGCCACAAAAGATGTAAGCAAGGAAACCACTAAATTTGCCAAAAAATTTAACAAACCAATCATCTATGTAATTTTTAATTTCTAAATGGTCAGCCATCTCTTCTGTCTCTTTAACCCTGTCAGGGCCCTAGCAATGGAGCCATCAGGAGCAGTGTTATTAGGAATGTAAGTACAACACTGTTGCACAATCATAGTACAAACACCCCCTTTTTCATCCAGAATGAAGTCTAATGCCAATCTTTTCTAATAGGACATAAGAGAAGTGGCTGCCAGTTGCTCCTGAAACCCAACAACTAAATCTCTGGTAAGATTAGTGGCATTAGTAAGATTAGTAAGACACTGAACATTAAAATGGACATAGAACAGTATACAAATGTATTTATGAAACTGACTTAATTGCTCTTTCTGTGGCCACACAGAGCAGTCAAGAATATCACATGCATCTACCAATAAAGTGGAAGTTTTCCCCAAATTAAAAAACCAACTCGGGTGAAATCAGGACATTAGCTCTTTTCTCATGGTGTGTGGGACCTTGTTTCCCACCACAATACGGATACCACTATAACTAGACCAATGAGGCCCAGTACACAGAGAACCATACCAGGACAACGGCCTAAACATGCCAGCCAAGGCATTTTGTCTGCTGTCCCTGTCAATGTTTTTGTTCTCTAATAAATATTACACTAGTGTAGGTCCTCTTCTAACTGTGGCTCTGGTTCTACAGGATTGTATATCCACTCAGGTAATGAGGTTCTTAAATCAGCCTTGACCTCATTCACTGTCCGTCCAGCTGGATCCTCAGCTGGAGAACAATGTGTCTTATGGATGGTTATTTAGCTTGTTCTCAGTGAGCCACAGTTTAACACAGTGTGTGGTAGTTTCTGCTACCCTATAAGGTCCTTTCCAATGTGGTTCTGACCATTGAAGTTCATGCACCTTTCGATATACCCAGCTGTCCACTGCAACTGGTTTTGGTTCCGATAACCTGCTCAAAGACATTCATCACAGTGTTGTTCAGTCACTCATGTCAGCATGCTGCAAATGAAGAGGTGTTGAATCTCTAGGCATAACAGTTAGGCGACAGGGCATTTTTCTCCCTGTCAGGATTTCATGTGGGCTTACATTAAGTGTTGCATTCGGAATGGACCTGAGGTTGAACGATACAATAGGTAGAGCTTCAGCCCAGGTTAGGTTAGTGTCTGCGCAGACTTTGGTGAGCCCTTCTTTTATAGTTCTGTTTGCATGCGCAACAAGGCCTTGAGAGGCTGCATGATAGACAACCCCAAACTTATGTTTTATCCCAAACATCTGCTCAACCAGACGTAGATCAGCATTTGAGAAGTGTGTTCCATTATCAGATCTGATAATTTCAGGTACCCCAAACCGGGGGATCACTTCCCTAGTGAGCCACTTTACCTCTTTACCTGTCTTTGTTTTCGTGGGTACAGCCTCTACCCATTTGGAAAACGGATCCACACAAACAAGTAAATATTGTTTTCTTTCAACTCTTTTATCAGCTCCCATATCTGTGAAATCAACAACAATCTCTTTCCAGGGAGCATCTGGAACTGGAAATTCCCCTAGCCCCGCCTTCAGCGTGGCTCTGGGGTTGAACTGATTACGTCTCACATGTTGCAACAAAGTACTTGGTGATATCCCTCAAATGCAGATGCCACCAGTTTTGAGAGATCAGACTATTTATCTTGGAGCTCGCACAGTGTCTTCTACTGTGCGCCTCTTGACACAGCAAACTCAGTAGTCCTGCCGGGGCTACTATTTTACCTTTGTGGTTTCTCCACAGTCCTGTCTGATCCTTAAGACGCTCCTTTGTCTAGCCACGCCTGCTTTTCAGTAGGAGCAGTTTTGTTCTGTATTTCCCTTATAGTCTGCAAGCTCAATTCTGTCTCACAGACATGACCCCCTTCTGCAGGGTCTTGACTCATCTGTTTAGCTCCCTGAGCTGGACCTGTCGCGAGTGCCTGTCCTAGGCTCCTTAAACTCTGACCCCTTATGTCTGGATCTTGTCTGTACTGAGCTTCCAAAGCTCTGACCCCTTAGGTCTTGGATCCCTTTCATAACTGAGCTCTCAAAGCTCTGGCCCCGTAGATCTTGGATCTCTTTCATAACTGAGCTCTCAAAGGTCTGACCCCGTAGGTCTTGGATCCCTTTTATAGCTCCCTAGCTACCTGATAACCAGCTGCTACCTTGGCAGCCAGATCTGCTGCATTATTACCTCTTTTTATCTGAGTCTCTGTTCTCTGATGTCCCTTGCACTTAATAAAGTAATTGCTGCAGTTTTTTTCCCGAATAGCCGGTGAAAGCCACAAAACCTTTTCTTCTCTATTGGCACTAGTCTACAGGTACTGCCTGTACCACATACGCAGAATCTGTATAGATATTTACAACTATGCCTTGTGACAGCCGGCATGCCTCTATAAGAGCAATCAGCTCAGCCATCTGGGTTGAACTTGGCTGTGGGATCACATCAGCTTACAGTATTCTTAAGCCAGCCACTGTGTCCTCGACCACAGCATATGAAGCAACTAGACTGCCAGTGGCAGTCTGATGTCTGTGACCATCGCAGTACAATGTTACCTTTGCATTAGATAACGGTTCCTTATACAGGTTCTCATGCAGTCTCATCTCTGCGTCTGTTTTGCTCACACAATCATGATCCTGCTCAGTGACCATCTGCGTAGCCATGTTTGTTCCCTCACTTGTAAACTATATGTGAGCTTGGCTCAATAACTGTTGTAATTTCTGGGTCCGATGTGCAGACAATGTCAAAGCTTTGGTATCCAGAAATGCCCTGACACAACGTGTGGTGTGTACAACAGTTTGATAACCCATTGTGATATGTGAGGTTTTCACTATCGCTTGACCAATTACAGCGACATGTCTCACACAAGTTGGATGTCCCTTTTCAACATTGTCCAACTTAGAGCTGTAGTACATCAACACCTTTTGGTTGTGTCCTCTACTTCCCTCCCCCTTTTGAAATAGGATGACATTCATAATGCCATCCTTTTCATCAACATCCAAATGAAAAGGTTGTGAGTAGTCAGGTGCATGCAAAGCACGTGCGTGTGCCAAAGCCTGTTTAATGGCAACAAAAGCCTCCTCTGCTTGTGGAGTCCACAACGGAGTAGAACCATAGTTTCTAGCCTGCCTCTGTAAGTATGGCACGGAGAGGTGCCACAAGGCCGGTGAAATTGGGAACAAAGTTCTTGCTGTAATTACAGTAATAAGCCCTAAGAACTGCATCATGGTCTTAACAGTGGTGGGCTTAGAATGTGAGAGAATATTAGTTTTTTGTGACTCAGTCATATGTAGGCCAGAAGCAGATGTCACACATCCCAGAAAGGAGACTCGAGGTCTCCCAATCTGCAGTTTGTCCTTGGAGACCTTGAAGCCATTCCTGGCTAATGTGACAGCAAGGAGCCAGTGGCTGTCATAATGGTTTCTGAGTCAGGAGCCGCTAACAAAAGGTCATCAACATATTGTAACAAAGTGACCCCAGGTGGAAATGAGAGATCCATCAAGTTTTGTTGCAAAAAGGTGATTAAAGAGGGAGGGGGAGTGATTGAAATCCTGCGGCAGCCGCCGGTTGTTAAATTGTTGTCCCTGATGGGTGAAAGCAAACAAATCACATGAGTCAGGGTGCAGTGGCACAGAAAAAAAGGCGTTTGCCAGATCAGTGCATGTGAAAAACTTGTGTGATGAGCTTATAGCATTGAGCATGGTACTGTATAAGGATTTGGAGTGGCATAGTTTGTAGGGACCACAAGTTTGTTTACAGATCAAAGGTCATCCTGTAGTCAGGTTTCCCAGCTTTAGGAACCAGATTTATAGGTGTGTTCCAAGGAGAAGAAGTAGGAATTCAAACTCCCGCTTGCAAAAGCCCTTTAATTGTGTTTTGGATACCACTAATTTGCTCAGGCTTCAGAGGATACTGAGCTCTGTACACTGGTACCGCCCCAGCATGTAGAGGTATGATGATAGGCTCCACATGGAGAAGTCCCACATCTGTAGGACCAGAGGACCAGAGAGAAGTGGGCAGACTATCTAACAATGTCTGAGTGAGCGAGTGATCTATGTTCTCTCTGCCATGACTCCTCGGAAGAAAACACTTTTCCAGTGTTAATGGCAACTGTGAGGAATGCTTAATAGCATAACACTGAGTTGAAGGTGAATACTGAAGATGCTTATTCTGTGTGGACATCCAATCAGTAGCTTTTGTACAACTATGCACCATGGGACCAAAATTCTTAGCTTCACCTCCCTCACCCACTAACAAAGTGATATGAGGAGCTGAATTTCCAGACAGGGCATACAAGTCCTAAACTTCACTGGGCAGTGCAGCCAAGGCTGCCACTTCCTGAAGCCCATTGTACAATTGTTGAATGTCAACTGTGGTTGACCCCAAAGAGTCAGGTTTGCAAATTTTCCACTCTTGAACAATGTTTGCAGACATATTGAAAGTTATGCACATGTGACTGTCGTTTCAATTGAAATGATTGCTGCCCAGAATTATTGATTCAGCCACGAAGATTCTACACCAGAACTAGCTTCTGATGCACGTGACCGTGGGGGTTCTCCCAATCAACAGTTCTGTTTTAATTCCACTGAATACGCCATCACCCTAAATTCTATAATGCAGTTTCCCCATAGGCTATGCCCAGCCCCTGGAACCAAAGACAACTCTGCCTGAGGCACACTGTTTCACATCGAATTTTCCAAGTAGCACTTGTTGCTATGGGATACACATGTGGCAGTGTTCAACAGCCTTTTTGCAGACAATCCACCCACAAGGTTTGAAAAATAAAAAATATTTCCCTGTGCCCTCATTAATCATTTAACAGTTAGCAGTGACGGTCTTATAGATAATCTAGCCACAGGGGTTGCAAGCCAGTGACTTCTGCGCATGTCCCAAGCCCAGATAAATAGAGAGGGTTGCATCAGGAAGGGCATCCGGTGTAAAAACATACCAAATTTAAACATGTAAATAATCAGTGCGAATTCCATACCGGATTGGTCGAGGCCCGGGTTAACAACGACCACCACCAGTGCTGTTGACCTACAGGGTGCTGGCAGAAATTGGACTACTGCTGGTCAAAGAAAGAGTGGAGGTAGAAGGATTCGTAGACAGAGAGAGAAGAGGAAAGGCAGAAGTATAGGTCTGAGAATAGGGACTCTTAATGTTGGCACAATGACAGGGAAAGGTAGAGAGCTGGTCGACATGATGGACAGAAGGAAGGTAGATATACTGTGTGTGCAGGAGACCAGGTGGAAGGGTAGCAAAGCACGTAGCATTGGAGGGGGATACAAACTGTTTTATTATGGTGTGGACAGGAAGAGAAATGGGGTAGGAGTGATCCTGAAGGAGGAGCTTGTGAGGAATGTTTTAGAGGTGAAAAGAGTGTCAGACAGGGTGATCAGTCTGA
>NW_018127953.1:424388-427404 GCF_001952655.1 Monopterus albus
ACAGAAAAGAAGACCAAGTGGTGGAAGTTGCAAAAGAAAGAATGCCATGAGTTGAGGCAGGCTTTGGGTGGTCAGGAAGAACTTCCAGATGACTGGGAAACTACAGCAGAAGTGATCAGGGAGACAGGTAGGAAGGTGCTAGGTGTGTCATCTGGAAGGAGGAAAGAAGATAAGGAAACATGGTGGTGAAACGAGGAAGTATAGGACAGCATTCATAAGAAGAGGCTAGCTAAAAAGAAACAGATCAAAACAAGACCAGTACATTTCAAAATAAAAGTGTTATCTTACCCTTACTGTAATCATTCAATTTTTAGATTGGGAATTTACAGTCCACACAGATCAACAAAATTTTGTAAAGTCTAATATGCAGGAATTCTGTACAAAAGGCTCCTGCTCACCTGTTATTAATGCCGGCAAATGTTAATCTGTGTGTCCGTTCAATCTCGACATGGAATCCAGCAAGCCGGTTCAGACCATTTGCTCAGAATTCAGCCAATTCCGAATGTACCAAGTTGTAATACCCCAGTTCTTTTATTGGACAGATCTGAGTAAGGAGTGAGTTTGTCTTTCTTCATTTTAGTGCAGACTTATTTAAAGCCACAAATAAAATTCCAAGAGACAACCCGGGTGGCTTTCTCCTTCAGACAAGCTGCTGGAGAAGAGGAGTTCCCAGAAACACAGAGCCTAATACATTTATAAGGTTTTGGGCTAACCCCTTACACAAAAAGATATAAAAACATCACAAGTTGGAGACAGTCTGGCATCTAGAGCTCCAGCTACATGGAGCCACTGGTCATAACAAAATGAAGAATTTTTATGTGTGTGTGTGTGTGTGTGTGTGTGTGTGTGTGTGTGTGTGTGTGTTGTTACGTGGTGTGTAACTAAAACATTCATTCAAACATAATTCTAACAAAAGGCGAATTCAAGAAATCAACTGGTGTCAAGGTACACTTTTCAGAATCAACATTGTCTTCTAACCTTGAAGCAAAGCAGACTAGAGCAGACTTTGAATCTTACTAAACTGCATTACTAACACATTAAAGTCTAACAGATTGTCTAATAATTATCTGGCTGATTTATTAATTTCTAACAACCTAGAAAGGCCATTCAAATATCAACAAGTTCAGCTTATTAAGAACATGTGTGCGTGTATTTTGCTTGTTTGTAACATTTATACTTTTTAAACTATTTAATTTTTTGAGCAGATTTTGCCCATTCAAATGAATGAGACAAAATGTAGGGAGATCTTAATATCTTTAGCATACCTTCAGCTAAAACCACCATTTCAACTAATAACTATTCGGCAACTCTTCAGCTATTCACACCGTAAACAGCTTTTTGATCTCTTTTACGGTTTTTGCATAATTATCATTTACATTTTATGTCTCATTTCAATAGCCACACTCTAGTATTTCTCAGTGTGTGGGATTACTCTTTCTTTCTCTTACACACACATACACACAGACACACAAACACCTACATACACCCCCAACACACACACAACCCTACTTATTTTACCTACTTTGTGGGCACCAATTGGAATATTTACACATCTTAATAAGTTCACCATACTTTCAGCTAGAAAAGACATTCAGATATCAAAATGTTCAGTTCTTCAAGGACATTCCTACTTGTATTTATTGCATCTCATCCTTCAGATTATTCAACAAAGAACTTCAGCCATTTCTTCTCATCCTTCAGCTGTTTCAGCAATTGATTTCAGGCATTTTCAGGATGATCTTTCAACATATCAGCATCCACACGCATTTACGGCAGGAAATGCATTTCTCTACTTTGAGGTCTCGGTCAAAGTGTTTATTTGTCATATGCACAGTTAGGAAATGTATTTCCCTGTACAATGAAATTCTTACTTTGCCGTCCACATGAATGCCACAAAATACAAATGAAATATAAAGTAGATAAATAACACAAAATGTAAGGCGCTTTAAGCAGCAAATGCAGCAATATAATAAAAAATATATAAGAATATAACAGAGAATGTATGCTGCATGGGAGCAGCATGTGCAGCAGTCAGTCAATGTGCAATTATGCATGTGCAAACTGAGAATGTAAACAGTACATGACTTATTTCCTGGTAATAAACTCCTCAGCTGTTTAGGAGTCTGATGGCAAAGGGAAAGAAAAAGTTTTTCAGTCTGGAGGTTCTGCATTTCACACTTGTGAACCTCCAGCCAGAGGGCAGGGAGGCGAACAGTCCGTGCTGGGGGTCGGTGGGATCTCTGAGGATGGAGGCAGCTTTCCTATGCACCCTGCAGTGGTAAATGCTCTGCAGAGAGGGCAGTGGAGTCCTGGTGATCTTCTCTGCAGTCTTTACCACTCTCTGCAGGCGCTTGCAGTCCATAGCAGTAGTGCTGCCGTACCAGACAGTGATGCAGCTGGTCAAGATGCTCTCAATGATGCAGCTGTAGAAGTTGCAAAGGATCCTACTTGACATGCCAAACCTCCTCAGCCTCCTCAGGAAGTACAGCCACCGTTGGGCCTTCTTGACCAGCTGTGTGGTGTTAGGTGTCCAAGTGGACGCCCAGGTATTTGAAGCTGCTCACCCTCTCCACTTTAAGCCCCCGGATAAACAGTGGCCGATGAGATCTCCTCTCCTTCTTCATGTCCACTATCATCTTCTTCGTCTTGTCTGTGTTGAGGCTGAGATTATTATCCTTGCACCATGACACCAGACCGGCCAACTCCCTCCTCTAGGCTGCTTCATCCCCACCAGTGATGCAACCTATCACTGCGTTGTCATCTGTGAACTTTTGGATGATGTTGTCTTTGTGGGAGGTGACACAGTCATGGGTGAACAGGGTGTAGAGGATGGGACTGAGGACACATCCCTGTGGGGTGCCAGTGTTTGTAACAGTGCTGGCTGAAATCCTATCCCCTGCCAATCTTGTCTGGGGCCTGCCAGTCAGAAAGTACAGGAACCAGTCACAGAGGCTGGGGAGTAAGCCCAGTGTGGACAGTTTGTGAGTGAGCTTGTGGGGGGGCACTGTGTTGAAGG
>NW_018127953.1:428249-435937 GCF_001952655.1 Monopterus albus
GGCTGGAGGTCTCAAAGCGGGTGTAGAAGGTGTTGAGGTCATCTGGCAGGCTGTCTGTGGAGCTGATGATGCTGGTGGTGGTCTTGTAGTCTGTGATGTGCTGCAGGCCTTGCCACATCCATCCAGAGTCAGCAGTAGAATAGAAGCCATTCAGCTTCTCTCTGTACTGCCTCTTGGCTGCTGTGATGGCTGTCCTCAGTCTGTACTTTGCAGCTTTGTACTCAGTCTCATCGCCTGATCTGAATGCATGAGAGTGAGCACGCAGCATGTGGTGTACCTGACTGTTTATCCAGAGCTTCTGGTTAGGGAACCTCCTGACTTGAATGGTGGGCACAATGTTGTCGATGCAGGTACCAATGTACCTGGTCACATACTCAGCATAGTCCTGTACGCTGACAGAAAAGTCCTCTGAGGTGGCTGCAGCTTTAAACACATCCCAGTCTGTCTGGGCAAAACAGTCCTGCAGGATGCCTTCATTTTCTGGGGTCCAGAGTTTAATTTGTTTGGTGACAGGGTTTGTTTGTTTCAGTCTTTGTCTGTAAGCTGGATACAGGAACAAAGAAATGTGGTCATAGCATCTAAGGTGGGGTCGGGTGCAGCCCTGTATGCACCACATATGTTACTGTAAACATGATCCAGAGTGTTCTTGCCCCGAGTGGGAATGCTCACATGTTGGTAACATTTGGGGAGTACAGTCCGTAAACTGCACTGGTTAAAGTAGCCTGCAGCGATGAATACAGCATCTGGGTGCGCTTTCTGTAGTGCGTTGATGGCATCATAGAGTTTGCTGAGAGCCACAGAGGGATTAGCTTTTGGACTAACATACACAGCAGCTAAAAACACAGCACTATGCTCTCTGGCTAGATAGTAGGGCCGGCATTTCAGCAATAAAAACTCTACATCTGGCGAACAGTGCTTATAAATAGTCCGTACATCTCCACACCACGAGTTATTGATAAACACACACACCACCTCCTTTTACCTTCCCCGAAGCAGCAGTGCGATCGCTTCGATGTAGAGTGTGTGTTTGTAGCTGAATTGCGGAGTCTGGAACTCTGTCAGAAAGCCAAGTCCCAGTGAGAACTAGAGCACAGCATTTTCTGATTTCCTGTTGTGTTGTAATCCTAGCTCTTAGCTCATCCAGTTTGTTTTCCAGAGACTGTACATTAGCTGCATTAGCTTCTCTTTTGGATGCCTCCTGGGCGCCTTCCTAGGAAGGTGTTCCAGGCATGTCCCACCGGGAGGAGGCCCCGGGGAAGACCCAGGACACGCTGGAGGGACTATGTCTCTCGGCTGGCCTGGGAACGCCGCGGCATTCCCCCGGAGGAGCTGGAGGAAGTGTCTGGAGAGAGGGAGGTCTGGGCATCGTTGCTTAGACTGCTGTCCCCGCGACCCGGCCCCGGATAAGCGGAAGAAAATGGATGGATGGATGGATGGATGTACATTAGCTAGGAAGAGGCTGGATAATGGTGGTCGGGTAGCGCAAGCTTTTAGCCTAGCATAGATTCCTCCTCGCCTGCCCTGTTTATGTCTCCGTCTCCGGGTTGCTCTCCTGATTTCAGCCTGCTCGCTTGTGCCTGGTGCTCCGGGGGCTCCCCAGGAACGATGGTGGCTGTCCTCGCCATTGTTGTTGTTGTCGCGAGAGTGGACAATGGGTTGTAGCTCTGGTGATATAAAACCAGTAAATTCCCAGTGGCTTTGTGAGTTGGTGATATCCAGCAATGCCTGTCTGTTGTATGTAAGCAGTGCATGACATTTGTGCACTGCAGAAAAAGCAAAAAACACAAAAAAGAAGAAAATGAAAGAAAGAAGGAAAGAAGAAAAAAAATGCCTTAATTGGCTGGTAACATTTTACTGATAATATAATACCTACAAAGCAAATGATACATATTAATCATAGGTGTAGTGCTGCTAAAAAGCAGTGGAACAACGCTACACCAAATTTTTTATTTACTTTTTCTCCATGTGTCAGGTCGGTTTTGACGTCACCTGTCTCTCTCCCTCTCTCGCTCTCCCTTTCTATATTGTCTCTTGCAGATCCTGGCTTCCCGTGGTGTGCACAGCTGAGATGCATCACCTGATCAGTGGCTTCTGGGGTGCGACACGGCTGTGACACATTTCCTGATCATCAACGTTTGTACTTGCTGGCAAATGCTCCTGCATTGCCAGTACGTTGAGGAAGTTCTTCTATACAGTTTGGCTTCACTACTCTTATGCTACCTCACCTATGAGACTTCTGAGGACTCCATCCTCCAAATACTTCAGCTGTCATGTCTCTCAGCAGCTCGAGAGTCATCTCTCTCAGCGGCTCAATCATCATCTGCAGCTTCTTTCCTGAGCCATGCATCTCTACTCACCTTACCTGACTCTCCAGCTACACTCCTCGCATGGTCAAGCCAGACTATACGTGCTTCCTGCAATCTGTTCCTCACCTCTGCAGCTCTCTTCTTTGTTCCTGGCACCTCCCTCTACCCGGCTCCCAGGTCAGTGATATCTACGCCACCTGAACTGTACTGATCTCCGTCTGCTCTCTCAGCTACTCCCAACTACCTGCCACTTCTCCCTCATCTCCACTCCGTGGGTTCCAACAGTGTTGTCCCTCTGCTCAGCCTGATCTTCACCAACCCAGACCTCCTCTATCGGACGTCTCCATCGGAAATCACTGTCTCTCCTGATAACCTGCTCACTGCTTACAATAAAGAATGTGACTTTACCGTTGTGCCTGCCTTCTGAGTCCTGCTTGCTTGCTCACCCCATTCCTGCGAGTGAGCAACCATAACACCATGACAGAAAAAAGAATAGGCCTACTGGCATAATCTGGTTGAACTTCATAATGTTTCATAGTGTCTGAAGAGCCAATCATCAATGTAGTCCTGCAAAATGGAATGGTAATTCAATAAGTTTTTTCCCAACTTTCCTTTTTATTAAGAATACTGTAGGGTATGGTTCTTGTTACCATGCTAACTCTGAGAGACGAGGCAGTCCAAGTAACTTCAAAACAGTGCTGATTTATTCAAAGGATCACAGGTAAAATTAACATTACACGCTCAGATATCTTGCACCTCCAACATGCTCGCAGGCAGTTGTAAAATGAAAGACCCTGAACCAAACCAGGCCTATACATTATATCCCCTCGGTTGGGCTAGCCCCATACTACACAGAAATGTCAACTGCGACGTCTCTCTCACCAGCTTTGCAGCTGGCCATAGCAGTAGTCAAAACATGAAGCAAATCAACGTGTGAATGTGTATGTGTGTTGGTTAAGTGGTGTGTAGCTAAAAACATTCTCACGTCCTCTAGTACATGTCG
The DNA here is from genome assembly GCF_001952655.1 of Monopterus albus. Classification (NCBI taxonomy): domain Eukaryota; kingdom Metazoa; phylum Chordata; class Actinopteri; order Synbranchiformes; family Synbranchidae; genus Monopterus; species Monopterus albus. The sequence goes on from NW_018127953.1 coordinate 431,559, forward strand.
TGACTTAAACATAGGCACATCATGGCTAAGGCTACAGTTATACACATCATAATAATAATATTAAACACCCTGTCTGCTGACAGTCATCAACTCTTCTCTCTAGTTATCCTTGATCAGATGTACCCTGTAGAAACTCATAAGCATGACTAAGCATTTAACAGTCTAACCAGACATCCTCTCTCCACTAACATTTCTAATACATAAAGTATCTATCCAATATCTATCTGACTAAAAATATCTAACAATACCTAAATCCCATCTCACCACAATCATTAGGATAAGCCTATGAAGTAAAAATTGATCAAACTATATTACTCCAGTCAAGGTTATTTGAGGAGCAGCTCAGAGTAGAGCTGTTGCTCCTCCATGTTGAGAGGAACCAGTTGATGTGGCTTGGGCACCTGTTTAGGATGCCCCCTGGATGCCTCCCTGGGGAGGTGTTCCGGGCATGTCCCTCTGGGAGGAGGCCTCAGGGCAGACCCAGAACACATTGGAGAGACTATATCTCCCGGCTGGCCTGGGAATGCCTTTGGGTTCCTCCTGAGAAGTTAGGCTTGACCATGTGTGTGTGTGGAGAAGGAAGTCTGGGGGGGCTCTGCTCGGACTACTGCCCCTATGATCCAGTTCAGGATAAGTGGATGAAGATGGATGGATGGAAGTTATTTTTTGTTCTGTGTTATCATTCACTTGTCAGTCCATTGCCTTTAGAAACCACCTGATTATTTTTTGTTTATTTTATTATTAGTATTTTTAATAACAAATCAAAATCCAGTTCTCTCTCGTTTACTTCTACTTGTAAAGCTGAGGTCACAGTTTTTCCTAAATCTCATTCTTCAGACTTAAGGTTAATAATTTGGTCGATAATTTGGCTTATAAGTTATGAATAATTAGAAACAAAATCTGCTTTATTGGCCAGGTGTGAACACGAGGAATTTGACTCTGGTACAGCAGCTCTCAATGTGCATGCACATTTCCCCCATGCAAGGCAACAGCAAGGGTCAAGTAAACAATATACCAACATAAGGCTGTGTAGTATAACAAAATAAACAGTATAAACAATGCAAACAATGCAAAATAAACAGTATAAACAGTCAGTAAACAATGCAGTCAGACAAAGAAATGTTCATTGTAATTTGTACAATGCATATTTACTAGTATTGCTATTGTTCGTCATACTGTCATGGGTTAAGTCTTAATCACAGTCACAGCTTGGGGGAAAAAACTGTCATTGTGCCTGGTTGTCTTGGCACACAGTGACTTGTAACACTGTTCAGAGCGTAAGAGTTCGAACAGATTGTGTGCCGTGTGTGAGAGGTCTGCAGTGATCCTCTCCACCCTCCTTTTGACCAGTGAGGTGTACAGGTCCTCCATGGAGGGCAGGCTCGCACCAATGACCTTTTCTGCAGTCCTGACTGTCCGCTGAAGTCTGTACTTGTCCATTTTGGTTGCTTAGCCAAACCAGACAGTGATGGAGGTGCAGAGAACAGACTCAGTGATCAAATGATTGATGATTAATTACTACAAATTAATTATTAAATTAGTTTTGGTCGTTCCACTGTCAATGGAACTGGTTCTCCGAGATAATTATTTTATCCTGCCAAACTGAGACAAATCTGCTACACGGGGGATACACATAACCCTAGGTAAAGATTGACTGTAGGAGTACTTGCATTATTCATTAGGTCCTATTCTGATTGGCTGGGGGTGATCATGAGTCATCATCTCCAGTCAGTAGGTATCATGAATAATGTAATTTTCATGATAATTACTTCTGAAACAGCCTGCTAGAGGCCAAAGGGGAATCTGGGCTGTTTGTTAAGATGGATTAGGAGAAAATGTCACAGATATGTTTAAAATATACTCAGTATTTATAAAAAAAAAAAAAAAGGTCAAAAGGACCATAATGCCACCTCTTTAACCAAAGCCGTATGCACATCAACAGAACCATGAAAAAATTTATTTCGAAATGCTACAATCACTACAAGTGGATATTGTAGTGTAATATCCTATAGTTTGGCAGAAAGTGCTTTTATGTATTATTAAGAGGAAACAGAAACAGAATAATATCCACTGAGTTTCTGTTCTATTCTCTGAAGTGAGAGGACAGAGAGTTTGGAATTATGAGTCTCCTGCAGTTTGGAGAGCTTTGTGTTTCTTCGTCCTACTCATTGAAACTGAAAGGCAGACATGTAAACACATAAATGTAACACTCAGAAATGTACACACTCATATATCAATATAAGTGTATATCAGTATAGTGTTCTCTTGGGGGACCTGAATAATTTTCCACCACGCAATGAAAACAGGCCTGAATATAAACTGTTTTTTAGTATGTTATAACCCCTCACTATCTCACCAAGCGTAATGACATATCCAGCTCCAACATGTGAATTACTAAGTGCGATGTTTGAAGTTCAATGGGGAAAATACTATTACCCTATTTTTGTGTATTGCAGTTTTTAATGCTTTGTTGCCTTTATGTAAGTTTTAATTTTAAGACTAAGTGTTCTTTCTGGCTTTTGACTCCTTACCTGACTCCAAAGCAGAGCTGCACAAGAATTCCTATATGCCTAGACTGTCTGTTTATGCATAAATGGCAAATAAAAATCTTGACTTGACTTGACTTGAATATAAAATGCAGGCATGGCTAAATCTGCTGCTTTCTATTTTTTTGTATTTTTGGGTGATCTTATATTTATTCAGGATAAGGATAATCACCCTTATTTGGCCAAGCATGTTATACACACAAGGAATTTGTTTCTCGTACAGAACCGAGGCAGCCATCCACGGCGCCAACTCACACCGATAGCTCTAACCATCAGCGGCAACTTGGGGATTCAGTGTCTTGCCCAAGGACACTTCAATGTGTGGATGTTTAGACTAGGTGTTTATTCTCTTGACCTGAAACTCTTTACTTGACTCCAGGAGAGCTCTGCACAAGAATTCCTATATGCCTAGACTGTGTGTTTATGCATAAATGGCAAATAAAAATCTTGAATCTTTTATAGCTACACAAGTCCTTGAATTAAACTTTGACCTGGAATACATAACCTCCCAGTGCTCTATTAGTAGAACTTAGCAGGTAGAGCCATGCAGGGAGAAAGCTGCTGAATAAAGCACTGAGATTTTCATGACAGTACAAAGCAACAATAGGACTAGTGGCCTGATTAAGAGCTAAGCACAGGTGAGTAGGTGTCATGTAAGTGCCTGACATTGCACAGTGATTGTTAGCTTGTAAGTGTGCATTCTTTAGTGTGGAAGTCAGTTTGAGTTGGGCAGAGATTTGTGACTCATTGCTTTTATTTGCTTTTATCACAAAAGATTTTATTCTAACATACAGCAGTATATTACAGTCAGTAGCTGGTGACCCATCTACTTCCACATGAGGTTGGACTTTGCATATGACGTTTGTGCTCAACTGATTCCCTACATGCACATCTTTCTTCTGCCAGCTTTACTGCACTTGATGCCAGGGTCCGTGAAAGTCAAGTAGATCCTGCCTTCTACAAGTGCTTATCGATATTGTTCCCCGTGGCGTCCAAAATGAGTATGCGGCGTGTTCTTCATGAAGAATAATTGGAGTCAAATATCACCTTTCAAAGATTTATTATCATAACTGAACAGACCATCAAATAAAGCAATTTACAGAGCTCTGGGTTCCATCTCTATCTGAAGCCCTAACCTCAACAGCAAAACCGTTCAATTCGTCTTCAGGACGAGAAGGAACACCTACCCTCCTGAAACCCAGTTACTTATACAATTTGAAATGTGCAATTGTAGGCTGGTCTGGTCCTCTCATGTTGCTCCATTGGTCCATCTATCCATCCGTCCCCCTCCTGCATCCTTCCTGCTCCAATGGGAAAGGCAGCTTCCTAAAGAGGGAGGAAATCCTACTCTGTCTAAATTCCTACACTCACTTCTTTCTTTGTTTCCAACTAACTATCTACACTACATGAAACATGGCTTTCCATTTGGCTAATTAAACTATCTTGCCGGTGTGTGTGTATATGGCCCTGCCTTTGAAGTTGTCTTCCTCTTCCTGGCCTCATATCTAATCTCTGTTCCAACTATTCTAGGAATTCCACTAAACTATAGCTCCCCCGTCCCATTAGCCAGGTGGTGGTAATAAAGTAACTGTGGACCCTCTTTGCTAAAGCTGTAAATCTAATGAATTTTCAGTGTTTTAGTGAACCAGTCTCCCTTAATGTAAATACTGGCCAAGAATTCAGTGAACACATAGAATGATATACTGAACTAACTATGTAAACATAATTGTAACATATAAGTAAGCAAATTTATGTGTGCTCTAAACTAAATCCTAATTATTCATTTTCTTAATATGATAAAATAATCATATGCACACACAGTAAACAAACAAG
>NW_018127953.1:437141-437375 GCF_001952655.1 Monopterus albus
TCGGCCCCCCGAACAGCCTCAGGGAGTGGCGGTGTGGCGAGCCGTACGTGCTGTCGCAGTCTCTCTGGTGCAAGGCCCCGCAGATGGGCCTGTGAGCTCGGTTCTCTGATGACACAAGGTGTGAACGTCGGGTGTCCTCGTCTGGCATACAGCTGCACATCAGCCGCAAAGACTCCCAGGCTCTCCCCATCCCTGCGGTGTCGACCAGCCATTTGCTCTCTCTTCTGCTCAGTT
>NW_018127953.1:438029-438816 GCF_001952655.1 Monopterus albus
AGTCACACTGCTGACCTTGTGTGGATGCGGCTGCATCCCCTGCATTAAACAGCTCTGTCTCAAGTGCATTACCACTGCCATTGATAGTAGGTATCCACAGCCCCCTGCCTACGAATTAGTACAAGCTCCGGCCCCTTGGGAATCCTATCCCCTGATCTCCCTCACTGAGCCCGGTGAGAGAGAGAGAGATTGAAGAGCTCCATTGACCGGAGTAAAGACAGTGGATCCTAAACTGGCTAAAGGTTAATACATACTGACATATAAATGCATACACGTAGGTGGTGTGAACTCATAGGTTGTTGAATGATTTTTGATAATTAATTTTTTAAATTAAGTTTGGTAAGTATTAATGGAAATTGCTAATGGTAACTTAATTTCTTATTATTGAGTGGTGCTCATGATTATGGTAGGATGTAAGACAATCTTTGTTGTTTTCTGTGTATTAGTTACCCCTTAATGTTATGATTAACCGATTAAAGTTTGCCACACATGATGTTTATACTTTTCCACAATTATGTCTGCTCAAATGCTCTTAGTTGCATTGAATCAGCTTACACATACGGCATACATATAGAGGTCACTGCAACGAAGAACCTGTTACATGCTGGTACCCCTTTTGTGTTTTTAGTTCATTTTTCCCTAAAGTACTCAGCTCTGTAGTTGACCCTTGAGGGAGTGGCTTTGAGGGGGGCCTCTCACCTCTCGAAACACTAGGTGGCTTCAGCTGGGAAAAAAGGGACATTGATTTAGGTCGACACGATTTTGGTCGTGTCGAAAGGGGGAATTG
>NW_018127953.1:439182-444932 GCF_001952655.1 Monopterus albus
ATCTGCCTGCGTGCAGGTTGGAGGTGCAAGATACCTGAGCGTGTAATGTTAATTTTTACCTGTGATCCTTTGAATAAATCAGCACTGTTTTGAAGTTACTTGGACTGTCTCGTCTCTCAGAGTCAGTATAGTAAAAAGTACCGGGTACAACAATATCCAGTAGCAATGTTTCAAGGATTGAGATCATGCTGGCAGATATTATTGAGCCTGAGGAGTGGACTCTGTAAATAGGACAGCTTTGGCGATCCTGCTGTGTTCCATGTAGACATGTGTGTTGACAAGTTAAGTTGGCTCTGTCACAGGATTTGGCTAGAAGGCTCAATAGATGGGTGGATGATGATGGACCTACAGCACACAAAAAATAAATTTTTGTATCAGTTTTCTGCATTCTTCACAATATTTCCAGTAAGCAATTAATTTACTGATTTCTGTATAAAGTGAGAAGTCTGAGACAGTGGGCCCTCAACATACAAACTGATTAACAGCATGCGACTGGTAGTGATGGATGGTAATGGGGGATCCACATTTTGCATACTGTCCCTAAGTATTCCAGTTATGTTCTTGTGGGTTTCTAGTGAATGGGAGCTCTGGATGAGGCTGGACAATGCTTGAAGTGAACTAATTTATGTGTGGTGGCAATTTCTGTAGTAAAGAACTCACAGCAAAAAATGTCTTTTTAATTTATTTTTAATGCTTGCAAACAGGCATACAATACAACATACTTCAGACTGAATGCAACTCTCCTCTTCTTCTCATCTCTGTGCTGGCAACACTACGGCAGAGGGGAGTGATTATTATCATGACTACATCAATGCTGATTGCATTCTGTTGAGACTTTTCCAGCACATTGTCCAAGAAAATCAAAACAGAGCAAGCATGCAAGAAAACAGAAAAACAAGCACATGCTAGCTCAGAGTATTATTCACTCACATCATATCACACATATCACAATTGTGTTTTTCCACCACAGATATAAGGAAAACAGTAACTTATCATGTATGCTGCTATTTAATCACATAAAGGTCCACTGCGGTGGACCACATCTGAAGACAACAGTTTTAATAACTGAAGGCAGGGTGAAAAGTCTGCCATCCTAGAAGGAGCATATACTGTACTTTGGATTATCTCTCCCCCAAATCCAAAAGCTTTTAATCATCACAGCCATGACTCTTGATTTCAGAAAGTTATAAAAATTGTCAGACACAGTTGGCCAAGGTTTAGGATGCTGTCTGACCAGGTTACAAGTACTTCTGTTGCAATATTGTTTTTTTTTTTGTAGGTGTATTCACATCCAGCCCAGTCTGAGGAAATGACCAGTTTTACAGTCAGCACATATTCAGGCACTGTGGTTTATGTAGACCAGCTGGCCCATGATCAAGAATATTGATGACTAGAGTCTGAGTGTCTCTATTACACCATGTTAACTTGGGCTAGTTAAATTAATTAGTCTGGAAAATCAGCTGTTTTCATTTATCTATTCAGCCTTATGTTTTCCAACTAGAGGCCATACTCTGATGCAGAAGCAGTTGTTCTTCTTTTGGGATGTTGTCAAATCAGTCTTGTCACTAATGATACTGACTTGACCATCTGCAGTGTAGAATCGGATGGAACAACAGTGTCTCTGTTCAACTGATGCCAGGCTCTATGATCGTCATCAGGGTGTTTGTGCTTGCAAAGCCAGTGCCATGCTCTCTGACATCGCTGGACTTGCTTCCACAGGAAGTCGTAAATGCTCTCTCACCGAGCTGACCAGGCATGTTTCTAGCATAGTGATGTCTTCTGGAAGTCTACTAAGCTTTATATTTTTTGTTGCCAACTTAGGAACATCACTGGCTTTAATGAGCTCAAGAATGCTGTAATGGTATCTATATTAAAAAAGTAAAGCTTAGGGCTTCCTGGTAGATTCCACATAACTGCTACATCACAAGTTTCTATCTAGCTGTGCACTTGCATTGCATGCCTCTGTCTCTCTCTTTGTGTCTCCTTTTGTTCTTTACTTTTCATAAAAAAAACCCTTAAAAACAAGGTTTGTGTGTTGTGTCCAGTTGATAACTTTGACTTTTGTTGCCTGTTATAATGTATTATAGTACATTGCTAGTTGACACCCATATGCTCAGAGAGGGAGGTGTACAGGTATGTGCCAAAAAAATTAGAATATCAAGGGAAAGTCCATTTATTTCAATAATTTGTTTCAAAAAGTGAAACTTGTATGTTATATTAGTTCACTGCACACAAAGTGAAATATTTCAAGCCTTTATTTGTTTCAATTTTGATGATTATGGATTAAAGACCAAAAAAAAAACCCAAATCCAGTATTTCACAAAATTAGAATATTTCATGTGACCAATAAAAAAAGGATCTTAAGCACATGTTGGCCTTCTGAAAAGTGTGTTAATGTACTGTATTATGTCCTCAGTACTTTGTTGGGCCTCCTTTTGCATTAATTACTACATCAAGGAGGCGTGGCATGGAGGCGATCAGCCTTTGACACAGTTGAGGTCTTATGGTAGCCCAAGTTGCTTTGATATTGGCCTTCAGCTTGTCTGCATTTCGGGGTCTGTGTTCCCTCATCTTCCGCTTGACAATACCCCATAGATTTTCAATGGGGTTTAAGTCAGCTGAGTTTGTCGGCCAATCAAGTACAGTTATTCCATGGCTATTAAACCAGGTACTGGTAATTTTGGCTGTGTGGGCAGGTGCCAAATCCTGCTGGAAAATAAAATCTTTAGCTCGGCAGCGGGAAGCGTGAAGTGCTCTAAAATTTCCTGGTAGACAGCTGCGTTGACTGTGGACTTGATAAAAGACAATGGATCCACACCAGCAGATGACATGGCTCCCCAAACCATCACTGACTGTGGAAACTTCACACTGGACTTTAAGCAGCTTGACTTTTGTGCCTCTCCGGTCTTCCTCCAGACTCTGGGACCTTGATTTCCAAATGAAATGCAGAATATGCTTTCATCTGAAAACAGGACTTGGGACCACTGGGCAATAGACCAGTACTGTTTCTCCTTAGCCAAGCACAGACGCTTCTGACGTTGTTTTTGGTTCAGGAGTGGCTTGACGCATGGAATTCTACAGCTGTAGCCCATGTCATGCAGACGTCTGTATGTGGTGGTTCTTGATGCACTGGTCTGCACAACCGTCAAGTCAGCAGTCTTCCCCATGATTCTGAAGCCTACTAAGCCAGACTGAGACAATTTCAAGGCTGAGGAAACCTTTGCAGGTGTTTTGCATTAATTAGCTGACTAGATTGGGACACAGGGAGCCTACAATGTTGAACTTTGTCATGATATTCTAATTTTGTGAAATACTGGATTTGGGTTTTTTTTTGTCTTTAATCCATAATCATCAAAATTGAAACAAATAAAGGCTTGAAATATGTCACTTTGTGTGTAGTGAACTAATATAACATACAAGTTTCACTTTTTGAAACAAATTATTGAAATAAATGGACTTTTCTTTGATATTCTAATTTTTTGGCACATACCTGTACATGGTGAATGTAAGTGGAGTGAGACCCCTGATTTTCTTCATGATTGGTGAAGTGACAGAACTGCTACACTGCTGCTTCCTGCATGATGTCAGTGCTGTGAAGTGAAGCTGGAGTGTCCTGCCCTGTATGCAGGCTTTAGCAAGTACAGTTGTTACCCAAGGGGTAAAATGCTTGTTTCCACATCACTGATTTTTTTTCAAGGATAATCACCTTTATTTGGCCAAGTATGTTGCACACAAGGAATTTCTTTCCGGTACAGAACCGAGGCAGCCATCTGTGGCGCCAACTCACACCAATGGCACTTAACCATTGGGGGCAGGTTGGGGGGTTCAGTGTCTTGCTCAAGGACACTTTGACATATGGACTGCAGGCACCGTGATTCGAACCTCCAACTCTCCGGTTGGGAGACGACCGCTCTACCCACTGAACCACAGTCACCCCCCCACCACGGCGGACTCCAACCACACCAAAGTGGTTGGAGTCATTTGTTCACCAATGAGATTCCAGAAGATGTTGGAATGATTTTTGAAGATGATCAGACTCTAATAAGGACACTGGATTTATCAAAGTCTGTTCTGTCAAAAAACATGATCACAAAGCAACATGTAAGTACTTTCTTATTTTATACATTGTCAGAATGCTATTTCACTTGCATTTAGATTCATGACTTATGAATTAATTAACTAAATTAAACTCACTATGTAAGCCATTGAAAAGATGTGATGTGGACATTAAGTAAAAACAAAAATGTTAAGGCTGATGTATTCTTACTGGCTTTATTCGGTGTTTAGGCTTATGTTATGGCTTTATTTAACTACACTTGACCAGGTAAGGTTTAGCTGTTTTCTTGATTTGTGATCTGGCATTAAAAAGGAATTATTGCAGCATATTATACACCCAGCATTTGAAAACTATATGTAACTGAGCCTGATGAAGATTTGAATCTGAAACTGTATATGTTTATTTGGTTGGTGGGAGACTTAATGTTCCAGCCTAGCATTGCAGAATGTCCACGATCTGACACACCCACACAGTAACAAACACATGCACACAGTGACATTATACCTAGCCAATTTACAGCTCAGTGGATCTCCAGATTGTGTTTGCAGCAAATTCCAATTGGCACCTTTCCAAAGCACTACTGAACATATTCCCTGTCTCTGTTTTCTTTATGGTCCTATCAAGATATTTCCCCTGATGGGGAGCTTGTTGCAGGTGGGAGAGAGAGAAATTGTATGCCTGGATAATGAACTCACATCTTCCTCCTTTTTCTCAGTCAAGCACTTTATAAATCCCAACAATTCTATATCTGTTCTCCCTTTCCATTGTGTGTGTGTTTGTGTGTGTGTGTACGTCTTCGACAGACTTGAAGCCGATGATTCAGTGGTGAAATAGCCAGAGTTAGAGGGTCAACAATGTTCCACAGCTGATAATGCACTAATTGAAATTTGGTTGTTCAATGAGAAAGGCAGCATGAGAAAAGGACAGAGGCAGATAGAAAAAGAATTAAGAGCAGGTAGGTTGTTAAAATGGCTGGGCAGAATAATCAATAACAGTTAGAGGACTGTGTGTTATGTCAATCTAACAGCTTGTTCTTGTTCTAGGGGGCACAAACCCCAGATGTGAAAACTGATTGGTAGAGCCAGAGCCACACTGATACTCCACTTTGCTGAGATTTAGTGGGTCTGCATGGATTTGAATGATCCTCAGTACAGTCTGTCAGTTGTCATGATAATGAATAGGAGATGACAGGTGCAGTGCCAGCCATTCTCACTTTGCTGCTCACTGTCAGAGGCGACCAAACTTTATAACAAGGGCAGCCAAGGGATCTAAATATGACAATATCAGTGAGACAGAATCATGATTAGAAGGAAATAAGAATGATGTCTTAGTCTTAGCAGATACAGTATGGTGAGCATGACTGCATCTGGATCTCTACAATCACATATTAGCATAGCATATTAGATAGCATAGCAGATAGCATATTCCCCTCCCCACTTTTATTTTTCCAAAAGATAGCTGACTCACCTGAGCTACAATTTTCACACTAAGCTTACATCTAGGACCATATGTTACCACAGCTCCCAAAGTACTGTTAGATATTAACACACAAAGCCCTTAATGACAAGGCTCCATCATATCTTAAAGACCTTATAGAGCCTTATCATCCTAACAGAGCACTTCGCTCTCAGAGTGCAGGTTTACTTGTGGTTCCTAGAGTGAACAGAAGTAGAATGGGAGGCAGAGCCTTTAG
>NW_018127953.1:445376-452663 GCF_001952655.1 Monopterus albus
TGCTCAAGGGGGATTTGTTGGGTTTTCCCTCTGTAATAATAGTGATAACAGTAAGGTCTAGACCTTACTTTGTAAAGTGTCCTGAGATGACTTTTGTTGTGATTTGGCGCTATACAAATAAAATTTGATTTGATTTGATATTAGTAATTGTTAGACCTTAATGTGTTAGTATTGCAATTTAGTAAGATTCAAAGTCTGCTCTAGTCTGTTTTGTTTCAAGGTTAGCAGACAGAGTGTTGATTCTGAAATGTGAGCTACAGTTACTTATGACACCAATTATTTCCTGTATTAACCTTGTGTTAGAATATTATGTCTGAATGAATGCTTAGCTACGCACCATGTAACAACATACACACAGTGAGCTTCCACATTTTGTTATGACTAGGTAAAATCCAGCTGCTCCAAGCCTGTGGAGCTCTAGATAAGAGATGGAGTCTGCTGACTAACTTCATCTGTGTTAGCCCAAAACTTATAAATGTATTAGGCTCTGTGTTTCCAGGACTCCTTTTTTCCAGCAGCCTGCATGGGATGCCTGGAAGGGGAGCCACCCGGGTTGTGTTAATCAGGTAATCATTTTGCAAATAACATAACTTTAACCTGACAATTAATTGTATTCAATAAATATCGTCTATGTATCCAAACTGTGTCCATTCTTCTTCAAAAACTTTTTAAAACAGTGAGCTACACCACTCTATGGGGTGACATGTTCCTTTATTGTCATAAATACAAGCACTGTCCTACTGTCAATGGAATTCTGACTAGAGTATGAACTGTGAATTAATCCACCACTGAAATTAGTCTTAAAACAAATTTAAAAAAGAAAAAAAACTACACATTTGAAACCAATTTTTTAAAGATTTACTATATGTGTTTAGTAGGAATCAATGGACCTGGGTGCAACAGGCAGAGTAAAGTCAGGAGACAGGCTGACATGTTGTTCTCTTCTCTCTATGGGATTTGTTGACAATGAGAATTTGAATACTGAAATTTGAAAATGGATAAATAATTGCTTATTATCAAAAAAAATCCTATCTATTACTGTTTGGAGAATAAGAAAAAACTGGAAATCTCAGGATTGGTCCATTTTGGCACACTGATAAAACCGAAGAAGAGTACAGTAAATTTAGATGACATGAAATCTTTTATAGACTACAGACAGAAAGGGATGTTGTAGATCTCAATAGGATCTCCATAAATAATAAAGGTAAAATAAAAAATACAAGAGGTCTCATTATTAAAACTGTATTTAAAAGGTAACTTTCACAGTTTTGAAATATGTAAGCTGTCATTTTGGTTTTCCTTTATAGTGCATTTTTGTGACACACCAGGTAGACTCAGTTACATACATATAAACCCACAAGTGCTTTGACCCTGGTCTGAATATTGCTCTCCCTGCCAAGCCTCCTCGACTGCGCTGAAATAAAGTGGTGCTGCAATCATATAATTTTTCCCAATGGCACAGAGACTACCTGAAAAAAGTTGAGTTTAATAGCAAGTACATAGCAGTGTTGTTTGCCATATTATTTCATTGCTAGTGTCATCAAATGTTCATTGGCTTGCTGACTAGAATATGAGACTTTAGAGAGAGTACATTCAAACAAATGTAGATAAAAATATAGGACCATATGGTGCTCAAGCTGTTGAGCATTTTCATAGCTTGTGGGGAGAAGGTTCTACTGTATATGGCTTGATAAGAAGGTGAAGAGGCTGGTGTCACCGGGGTCTTTCTGAAGGCTGAGGGCTTTTCAGATGCACAGCAACCCATGGATTTATTGTACAGAGAAGAGAGAAGTGCCAACAATCTTCTGCCATTTTCCTTGTTCACTGCAAGGTTTTTCAGACAAAAACCTTGTAGTTCCAATACTAGACAGTGATGCAGGTGGTCAGGATGCTCTCAGTGGTGCCTCTGCAACGTAGGAGAATGGAGAGTGTAGTGTTTTTTTAAAGATGGCTGTCACATATGATGTCCAGGAGAAGTCTTGTGTGATTTGCACCCCAAGGAACTAGCTTGGAGAATGGCATGCATGTGTGGTCAGCACGCATCTTTCTGGTAAACCTCCAATACCTTCTTTGGTAAACCTTCTTTGTTTTCCCTGTATTTAGGAAAGGTTGTTGGTCTTAGACCAAGCTGCTAGAAGGTCCACTGTTGCATTATTGCTTATCAGGCCCACCACTGTTTTGTTTTCTGCAAAATTGATGATGTAGTTGGAGGTGAAAGATGCAGTTATATGTTAGCAGGGTGAACAGGAATGGCCTGAGCAGATAACCTAGTACCCAGTAGCTGTGTTTCAACTGTAGGAACCTACGTACGTAACCAGCGTGTTCCTATATATGTTTTAGCACTGTTTAACTCTAAACTAACAAGTGAAGTCCTCGTTTTACCTTTGAGTGTTTGTTTACACTCCTTGCTTGTAATGCTAAGCCCACATTCAGACTGAGCTTCAAGGGTGTGAAAAAATACAGCGTTCTTCATTCATTCCTATGGGGGATTGCATTTACAGCAGCCAGCACGAGCACCACAGGGGGCTCTGGCAAAACAACGCAACTCCATGTGATAACAAAGTTGGATCAAGTTCAGCTTTCCCCTTATCAGACAATGACATCATCCAGCAAAGCCACTGCACTGACCAATCACATACTGTATAGGTGACGGTTGGAACATGGATGTTTATGGGAAGAAGCCTTTTTTGTTTACCTTGTTTACCTACTATTCACTGTCAAATGTGGGCCACAGTTAAGCACCATAACGACATGCCATTGGTTTTCATTAGTTAGGGCACTGGATGTTAAACTGTGTTTTTTGTATATCAATGCCAAAACATTGGTGGTAGAGATTGGTGCTAATGTAGAGTAGGCTACGTTAGCACCATGACTAACAAAAACACAACAGAAATCCACCGGCTGGAAACATGAATGAAGCCACTTACGTCAACTTGTCACAACATGGCTGAATCATATGCGCCTACAATGTTCTCCCTGCATTTTCTGCAAAGCACAGTGTCATCATCTGACAAGGTGCTGTGTTGACCATTCATGTAACAGGGAGACGGTCACTATCCAGGTGACGATTGTTATCCAAATGGTGTGTCCTCATTTGGTGAACCCAAGTTTGGCGTCTGTGTCAGGCTCAAAGTCAGAGTTACATAATAGCAATATCAAGTAGCTTCCTATTGTTGCTGTGTATTGTTTATGTTTGTGGGCTGGAAATGTGAATGAGTCCATCATGTTACAGACTCATCACAACATGTCAGTGTTGTGCACAGCACCTTGCATTAAAACACTGCAGGGGACTGCATTTCAATGCACTCAGTCTGAATGCCCGCTGTGTGGTGATGCTAGTGGTGTAGGTGCTAATTTGGACTGAAGCCTACTGGTGAGGTCCAACAGTAGGCTGTGGAAGTTACAGAGGGAGGTGTTTAGGATGAAAAGCTGTCTGTTATATTGTCAGGCTGCAATATGAATAAGCAATCAGTATACAGGGGGGTGCTTTATACCTAGTGAGTTTTATTTAAATCTAGCAAAAATGTCCACATACACACAAAGAGATGAGAGGAAGAGATGATTCAGTCTGCTGTTCACTGGGCTATTGTCGGTGTCTTTCATCTTATTCAAAAGCTATGGGACCAGCAGGCGGGTTTCTGTAAGGACAGATCATGTATATACCAGATTGCAATGCTGTGTATCATTCTGGAGCAGTCACTGGAGTAGACGTACTGTTCATAAACCTCCATTTAGCACCACAAGGCTAACCCTTACTTGGAATCCACAGGGAAAATAAAGGATAGGCCGACCTAGAAACTCTTGGCACTGCGACTTGGATACGGATAGGAGAAGGATAGGCCACACCTGGGGGCAGTTAGAGCGGCTGGCCCAGGACAGAGATGCCTGGAAAGCTGTTGTAGGTGGCCTATGTTCCAGCAGGGGCTGAGGAAGAAGAAGAAGAAGATGATGATGATACAGGAGGGTGCTTTATACATACTGAGTTTTATTTAAATCCAGCAAAGATGTACACATACACACAAAGAGATGAGAGGAATAGATGATTCAGTCTGCTGCTCACTCAGCCACTGTGGTATGCCACAGTGGTAAATATTACTCTGCAGTCAGTCTTAACAGGAGACCAAATCTATCTTTGTCTGCCACTCTCAGTTTGTCCCTCTGCTTGTTCTGGGTTTGAAAATGTGTTTATGACAATGTGTTTTATGTGACAGATATGATTTTACATAACAGTCACTATTTTGTCTATCAAGGGACAATCCGTGCAAAATAATAAAACTGCAATGCACAATATACAACATGGGTATTGTGATCTTGTACAAAATTTATTATACCAATAGGATCTCATAAAGATCTAGGATAGCTCAAGTTCAAAATCATACTGTATTCATGAAGAATTAGCTTTTTCCCACATTTATATTAACTTAATGAAATCTTTTTACCATTCAGCTATGCTAAATTAATAATCCAATGAGATGACCAAAATCAAACACCCTAATTAACAGAATTTCTGTTTTATATAATGATCTGCTAAAATAACTATATTGCTGGAAGAAATTGTATAATACTTACAGTAGTGGAAGAAATGTTTATAATTTCCTTAAGTAATTTAATGTTGTAGTTGGTAGAGGTGAAGGTAATTTTAACTCCTTCATATGCTCTTGAGGGGCAGCATTGTGGCATGGTGGATAGGGCTGTCGCCTTGCAGCAATGTTCCGGCTTCGAGCTCAGGCCGACCCGGTGCACAGTTTGCATGTTCTCCCCATGCCTGCTTGGGTTCTCTCCAGGTACTCCGGCTTCCTCCCACAGTCCAAAGACATGAAGCTTAGGTTGACTGGTGACTCTAAATTTCCTGTAGGAGTGAGTGTGTGTGTGGCTGTTTATCTCTAAGTGTCAGCCCTGTGATAGACTGGTGACGTGTCCAGGGTGGACCCTGCCTCTTGCCCAGTGCCAACTGGGATTGGCTCCAGCCTCCCTATGACCCTCTTCAGGAATAAGAGGTATAGATAATGGATGGATGGATATGCTCCTGAGTAGTTTACTCAGTAATTCATATTTTATAAACTGAATGTACTGTAGGTAAAATATATGTCAAAATTGTACTTCAGTATAGTACTTGAGTAAATAGTCTATACTATACATCATTTATTAAAGGGCACTTAGACGTAATGATTTTATTGAGTATTGTATCACAACATATTTATGAATATGTGCATAGAATTCAACATGACCAGCATTGTCACTCATTTAAAAAAAATTCATCACAAAGTACAATTATTACTGCTCTCATTGGATTTTAATTGTTAACAGGGGAAAAGGACATGGCCAATTAACAGTTAAACCTGGTGTCTTGTCGTAAGATTTAAATAATGAATGAAGCTGTTGTCTCAGTGCCAGTGTAATGATGCCCATGGTTCTGGAAAGGTGTGTGACTGTGCCATCCAGCCAGTCAAAGCAAGAGTAAACACAAGTAGAAACACTTTTACTGATATTGTATTTCCTATTGTGTAAGCTGCAGATGTCACTGCCTTTTAATTTATTTATCTTTTTTTTCACATGTATTCTTTGTTGTGCACTCCTGCAGTTTTTGCCCAGCTGCAGCTTAAAGCACATTTGATTACCCCACACCCACAATCTTATATTAATAATGGGCCAGGAAGGGTTGGGCCAAGAACTGCTTTAAAGATACAGTAATTGCAAGTAATGGGTCAGTTCCAATGCTTGGTTTGACAGGTGCACAGCAGGTTTGCAAAACTGTATATGTGCCTCAGTCTGGACAGAAGATGAGAAATCCCTTCCTATTTTACTAAATATGTAAACATGGTCCCATACAGGACATTTCATATACTGACTTGAGAAATGCATGAAGAGTTAATATATGCTAAAATGATAAAGTTCAAGTAAAAATAATGACCCAGTCTTTGACTGCACATTCTTTGAAGTACATTTTTGACAGCTATAGTTTCCTAATTGAATTGACATCAAAACAGTATCCACCTTGTAAGTATCAAAGCACTGCAGAAGGACCTTGCTTCACATCCTGATTTGAAATGTTATGTTTGACACTGGTGGAAATTCACTCCCCTACTAAGCCAAGGTTTGAATGAATATAAGAACAGCTTTGGTGTAAAGCCTGAATCATGTGAAATCCAAGGAGTGCTGATTTAAAATTTTTAACACTTGCAGTATTTTTGTGAGTGGGAGCTCAAACAACACAAAAAACTGTGCACTGGATGATATTTTGGCCATGCAGTATTTAGATCTAGCAGGGGCGTGCACCTGGACAAATTTGGGGTCTTGTCAATTTAGCAATGAATTTGGGAGGAGATATGAAAGTGAAAGTTAGTTAAGTGAATATCTGTGTTATTAATTAGTGACTGTTCATTTTGCTTGGGCCAGGAACCTTTATAGAACCCTGGAGACCACATGGTCCAAAAGACAACACGCTGGGTGCACTCTGTGACATAAAGACAGCTCTGGAGTCTTTCTACCTCCTGGAGCTGTAAGCCCTTATTCATCCCACCGCCCGCCTCACCCGGAGGCCTTTTAAAATGATCGATTTTACATTATTTTAATCCAAAGGATGTGTTACTGGAAAGACGAGTGGTGTATCTGGACGTTTAAGAAAGTACATTGATCACTCGGAGAAGGGAAGTCGGGTTGTTTCCCTGAGGACCCCTCTGACACACACGAGCGCGCACACACACAATTTCGCGCTTTTGGTCTTGACAGTAAGTGTGTTTGTGTGTGCGCGAGCGGGTACGAATTTATTTGACTCGCTGATGCTTTCTTGAGAAGTTCGTTTCTGAGGAGAGGATTCGTTCGCAGCATCACTGTTACAGGTTCATTGCATTGGGTGCTTTGCAATGCATGCGTAAAACAGTCGAGTCTGTGTGATAGCCTATACTCGTGATGACCCACGACTCACCAGTGCATTTACAAAGAAAACTGATTTCATTACAATAAGAGGTATGGTCTATTTTAAACGGAAGTCGCTGCAGGGTTGTGCACAGTTTGCAGCAACTCGTAGAATAAGTGTGATCCCGTGTGTGCTTGGTCGGAAACAGCGCAAGCATAAGAGAGCGAGGAAAGGAACGGAGGTAAGCGCGCACTCGAGCTGTAAGAAGCATTTTTCCCGGGACGCGCACAGACAGACAGCTGGTGAGACTGAGACAGCAGACAGAGGAGGACAGAAGAGGAAGACGCACACTACGAACGCACCAAGTTCTCCTGTGTCGTTTTGAAGTGTGGTGCCAATCTGCGTTCCAGTTTAATGGAAGTTTTGGATCA
>NW_018127953.1:452705-465180 GCF_001952655.1 Monopterus albus
GCATGAGCGCTTTAGTGTAGTGGAGCCTTTGAGATATTCAGTCATGATGATTTGGGTCACGTTTGTAGCCTTGTTAGTTTCGTGCGCACTAGGGAACAGGACCGTGGAGCGGGTACCGTTCTTTCACGGGCATGTATTTGAGAACTCATCTCCGGGCTCCCGGGTCAACGGACTGAGCGTCCCGTTAAAGCGACTCAACTCTCAGAGGCTGTGCAGTACCAAGGAGTCCGGCTCAGCGACAGCGTACTTTAAGCTCATGGGAGACGGGAGCGAAAATTTCCGTGTCTTTGCGCACCACAAACGCGGACATATTTTACTGAAGACTTATGTGATTCTGGACCGAGAGGAGCGGGCTGAATACGCACTGGGTCTCGAGTTGTGTTGTGGGCAATGCGCTGGACTCTCCTTGGAGGAGGAAGAGAAGTCTCCAGTGGTCGCTGAGGTGGCTTCCATTAAGGTGGATGTCCTCGATACCAACGACCACCAGCCTACTTTCCCCGGTGCTGACGTTAAACTGAGCCTGGATCATGCAACTGCCCTCCGCACGGCGATCTACACTGTAACCGCACGGGACGATGACAGCGGCAAGAACGCGGAGCTCATCTACTTCGCCGTGCCCAAAAACGGGAGTTTCTACGCGGTGCCCAAAACTGGCGACATCCTGCTGGTGGACTCAATCCTCGGTCTGGATGAAGTAATTAAGTTTGAAGTGTTTGCCCGCGACCGCGGTTGGCCACCTCGCACGAGTCAGGGTATCGCAGTGGAGATCAATCCAAGGCAATGCCCCGTGGCACCCTCGCTGAACTCCCAGCCGGGGAAATGGAAACCTAAACCGCAAAGTGATGTACTAGCGCGAAGGTCCAGGTCGGTGCTAGAATCAGAGAGCCCCGTTTTCATCAATGTGTCAGAAGATGCAGGAATCGGTTCAGTGGTGATGAACCTGAACTCGGTGAGGTTTCAGTCAGCTACGTTTGAGCTGGTAGAGCCCGATGTGGAAAGCTCACCGATTAGCGTGAGCCGGGACAGCGGGGACATAGTCATATCACGGAGACTGGACAGAGAGACTGAGCCTCTGGTGGAGATCACCGTCAAAGTTCAGGAGAAAAGAGGTGAGCAAAAGACCGAGCAGGCATGTGTGTGAGTGAGCAACCCGACAAGTGTGTGGTAGAGAGGATGTAAAGAGTGAGACCGAGAGACATCCCTTGTTTCCTGTGCTAGCTGTGTGGCACATTGTCCAGTGTATAAACATCATTAGATGTAAATCTTACGAAAAACGTTTTCTTCCGTCACTTTGTCCAGTTTTATGTCATTAGGTTGAATTTGTTGTGGTCGTAAATACCCATAGAGGAGGAGTGCCTTTACAAGGAGTCTAAATTTGATTCACATCATTTCCAGTGATTTTGTCCGAAGTAAACCATTTTTCTGCTACATTCTACAGTGTTGGTGGAGTTATAATATCGAATCACTGAAGTTCAATATGTGACCAATATCAAGTACCCGCTATTCTCTAGATAAATATTGTTGGGTTTACTGTTGTAGCAAAGCTAATTTTCTTCTGTAGGAGTTTTCCCTGGGGGTCACTGGACCCTGATCCAGTGGAAAAGATAGGAGTATTCCTGCTACTGTAAAAAGAAAAGAGAGAGAGAGAGAAGATAGTTATACTTTATTGGTCCCTGTTAGGAAATGTGTCCCAGCTAGTACAATGCATTTGAAACCTTACTAAGTATATACAGTAGGAGCAGGGTCAATGGGCAGCCATTGTGTCCAGCATCCTGAAATCAGAGTACTGGTGGAGGGAATGTTCTTTGAGGAGTGAGGAAACCCACATTAATGGGTGAAAATGCCACTCATACTCTAAAGGTCAGATGGGGTTGTAACCTCAGACCCTCTTGTTGTGGTAAGTGCTATCCTACTTCCTCATTTTACAACTCAGTATTCCCAGGCGGCTTCATGTCCATGCACAAACCAGGGCTGATCCTGCTTAGACTCTGAGATTAGAAAAGATCACATTTGCCCTTGGGAACCTGGCTGTAAGCAGTGTCAAAATGTCCCGTGTTTACAATAGAGGTTAACTGAGTAACATTCATTAGTGCTGATGATGAATCATGTGTTTAGATGAATTAAGGCAGTGTGAATGTATCTGCTGCCGTTGCCAACAGTGACAGATGCTGGGATGTCAGGAGATAGGCGCTGCACATAACGGCCACTGTACCAACAGGTTAATTATCACCTGCGGAAAAAGCTGAGTGAGAGAGGGAGAGTTAACATATTCACATTGCATATGTGAAGGCATCAAACGCTAGGCTAGACTGTCACACTGGAGATTGTAATAAAGAGTTCAAAATACATAGCCTCTAGAAAAAGTCTAATATTGATTTTGCACTTGCTTCTGTGTCTGTCTGTCTGTAAAACATGACTGGAAGGATGCAGCTCGAGAGTGTGTGTTCCATTAAGACCAGTTAACAGCATTTGACTGGGGGAGTGACCAATCAATGTGAACCATCCTAATGCAGAAAAAAAGCTGAGCCTGCTCTTGGCACACAGTGTTAATTTACACTCCCAGAAACTGCATGCAGGGTTGGCTATTTGTCACAAGAAACTTCTTTTTAAACTCATTAACACAGATGAAAAAATGTATGTTTTAAGCATTAAAACTGATAAGTTATCTCACAGCTTCAGCATTATAACATCCTCAGACTTCCTTTATAGAGCATCCGAAAAAAACAGCTTATGAGCGGATACCGTTTGATTATAACGTGGGACTCTGTTGGGATATTTGGCATCCAAATTCATCCAAGGTGCATTTTCACAGGCAAGTCTTCAAACTTCAGAACAAAGCTGATGAAATGTTTAAGTAGATGATATTTTTCCCTGCACACTGTCAGAAGTTAAATAGGTTTCGTCTTTTCAGAGAGTGTTATAATGTGCCCCGCCCCAAACACACACACACACACACACACACACACACACACACACACAAATTAATAAGATAGATAGATACTTTTATTACAGACTCAAGGTCCAGATGTATAAATGCTAAAAAACAAAACAAAACAAAACAATAAAACCACAGAACAATCAACAATAAATAACACTATAAAGACAACAACAACAACAACCAATAAACAACTACCCTTTTAAAAGGCAGGTATACCAGTGTTTCCAAAGTACTGAAGTATATCACATGTCAATATATGCAATATTAGTCAGCAATAAAACAATGTTGTTTCCAGAACTATTCAAATGACAAATAAATTTATACATCAAATTTCTTAAAACAACAGATAGTGTACTGATCCGAGATGACACAAACAATTCACTGGCACTCATCCATCTAGGCCTTTTCAATACTAACCTCAAGGCGTCATTATAGGCCACTGCCAGTTTCCTAAGACTACCTTTTTTATAATTAGAACATAGATGAGCAGTGTACAGGGAGGTACAGTAC
Organism: Monopterus albus; assembly: GCF_001952655.1. NCBI lineage: Eukaryota > Metazoa > Chordata > Actinopteri > Synbranchiformes > Synbranchidae > Monopterus > Monopterus albus. The sequence goes on from NW_018127953.1 coordinate 456,154, forward strand.
GCTCTAAACAAAGTCAATTTTACTCCATCCAAGCACAAACCATATTTCCGAACCAACACATTTGCTTGTGCATACAACATGTGGCACTGCCGATACATATCCCCGTCATCAGACAAGCAATCATTTATAACATGACCCAAGTACTTAACTTCATTACACAGTTAAAATGTTACCAGATAACTTAAAAAAAGGGAATGCGGCATATCATAATAACACTGTTAGCAGAATTGTACTTGACATCGTGAAGTTCCCCAAACAGAAAACATACATTCAAGAGCTGCTGGAGACCTGCTGAGTTTTGAGAGAACTCAAATACATGAGAGACAGCTGGAATAATAACACTCTTTATGAGAATGAATTTTCCAGATATTGGTGGAGAAGGAACAAAATAAAACAAGTTTTTTTGTCAGTTATAATAGATGTACATACTGTGTACAGGCAGTGACAAGTGTCCCGTTCTCTGCAAAGTGTCTTAAATGAATATGATGCTAAATACATTTTTATGAAGGGAAAGTTTGGTGCATAGGAAGTGCGTTTTTCTGTGTAATCCACCTTAATCCACCCAGATATAATAAATGTGCCTTTTATGTTAAGTATAAAAAAGATTAGTGTAATCACGGATTAGAGACACATCACATATTGTTTTTTGTGGACAAATCCCTTTTTGACCAGTGCTGGCTTGGCTGATTGAATCTGCAGTGTACCTTGACTGAAACTATAGATGATTTTCTCTGCTTTCCTTTAAAAGGATGCATGTTAATACATTTAAGGATGAACCCAAATGTTTCCTAAATGAATGAGTTTTTAAAAGGCCCCAAAGCCTTTATCCATTTATGTTTTGGATAAAATGGGAAGAAGGGGGGCAGTGCTTGAAATACATGACCTAACTATTTGCTGCATTATGCTGAAAGACGGCAAGGTTTAATTTCTGGGCTTAGCAGTGGGTGAGCCTCGGCTCAGCTTGGTGTCTGAAGCGTGAGGAACGCAGCATCTGTTTGGTTGTCGATGGCCCGGCTGTAGTCTTTTAATCCATTTGGAGTGGAAAGTTCTGAGAGACATTCAGACCCCCCCCCCATCTCCTCACATTATCCTGTAATCCCATCTCATACGCTCTATCTTTCTGCCTCATTTTCTCTCTCTCTCTTGGTAAAATGGTAAATGGACTGTATTTTATATAGCGCTTTCTCACAGTGTGTTGCACTGGCCAAAGCGCTTTACAGGAGATCATACACCATTCACCCATTCACACACTGATGATAACAGGCTGCCATGCACCGGCGCTAGTCAAGCCACCGGGAGCAGTTCGGGGTTCAGTGTCTTGCTCAGGGACACTTAGGCATTGCTGTCTTACTTTGTCATTCTTATTTTCACTCTCACTTGAGGGATTTTGTTTGAGTGGAAGCACAATTTAACAGTGAGAGAGAGAGAGACAGAGCTTTTGAGATGATTCTTTGAGGGACAGATGTGTGAGACCAGAAGCGTGTTGTGTATCAGGATTTAGGATCATTCATTCTTGTCTGTGTTTGTGGCCGACTTCATAAGTGTTACTGAGCTGCTGGAGTTTAGTATATGCACCTAACTGCATTACACAGACTACACTGTGGGGAAATTAAGTGGTTCACGGTCACACTGTGGGGGGACCTTAAGGGCAAAAGGCCTAGCCCCACAAGTTAAACATTACATTTTAGAGGAAAACACTGGTTTTGCTTAGAGCTGTACCTGACTAAGAATTTTGTCCTAGCCTAGACTATCTGAAACTGACATAAATTCAAGTGATGATTTGGACTACATCAGCATTTAAATGCAAAAATTGACAGAAGTATATTTCTAGGCGTTTAAAAATTAAAAAACAGCTGCAAATGATGCAAGATTTAAATTGTGACCTATTTAAATTGACGGTATATTATGTTGGGCTGCCATATGGATTTGCCAGAATAATAACACAGGCAGCACATGTACATTTGTGTTGAAATAATGTTCTTACTGTAGGTTTTTTTTTCTTCTGAGACATTGATATGGTCTAGTTTACCAACAAGTTTGAGTTTATCTGCCTGCGTGGGTTCTCTCTGGGTACTCCAGCTTCCTCCCACAGTCCAAAGAATTTCCTGTAGGAGTGAATATGGGTGTCTGTGGTTGTTTGTCTACATGTCAGCCCTGTGATGGACTGGCGATCTGTCCATGGTGGACCCTGCCTCTTGCCCAGTGCCAACTGGGATTGGCTCCAGCCTCTCTGTGACCCTGTTCAGGAATAAGTGGTATAGATTTGGATAAATAGATATGCTCTCGAGTAGTTTACTCAGTAATTCATATTTTATAAACTGATGTATTGTATGTAAAATATACTGTACCTCAAAACTGTACTTTAGTATAGTACTTGAGTAAATAGTTTATACTATTTATTTATTAAAGGGCCCTTAGACAAAATGATTTTATTGAGTATTGTATCACATGTTTATGACTCATTCATTCATTGTCTACCGCTTAATCCCTGAGCAGGGTCACAGAGCCAATCCCGGCCGGCAATCGGGCGAAGGCGGGGTACACCCTGGACAGGTCGCCAATCCATCGCAGGGCTAACACATAGACAAACAACCACACACATGCACTCCTATGGGCAATTTAGAGACACCAATCAACCTAAGCTGCATGTCTTTGGACTGTGGGAGGAAGCCGGAGTACCCGGAGAGAACCCACGCAAGCACAGGGAGAACATGCAAACTCCACACAGAAAGGTCCCAGGTGGGGCCCGAACCCGGAACCTTCGCGCTGTGAGGCAACGGCGCTAACCACTGTGCCACCTGCCCATGTTTATGACTATATACATATAATTCAACATGACCAGCATTGTCACTCATTTAAAGAAAATTTCAGCAAACAGTACAATTATTACTGCTCTCATTGGATTTTATGTTTCAAGCGGGAAAGTAATAATCAATCTCGGGTAAAATAAAACTTAAAATTTGTAAGTTACATGTATCCGGCTCTGTGAGTGAACTGTTAATGTCCTGAACAATATCGGTGACTGCTTATCCAATATGTAGAGAAAGATTCAGTTTGTCTACTCTGAGTATTTCCGGTAACTTCCATGCTAAGTCTCAAGATACAGTATGTTTATACTTTTATATGTGATATGTACTGTATATATCGTTTTTGTGCCATTGTAAGTGAGCTGTCATTTGTTTCATCAAATAGTGCCTATGGACTTTCGTGTGGCCGTGGATTAAAGCAAAATTAAAAAAAAAAAAAAAGAAGAAATATAGTAAAAATTAATGTAGTATAGACAGTAACCTTCAAAATGCCTATAATGCTTGTTCATACAACCAGGTTAAAAAGTACAGGAAAAAAAACGACAACAAATATTAGATTAGTTGTTATACATCTCCCAATTTTGCTAATTATATACAATACAGTCATGGCCAAAAATGTTGGCACTCCTGCATTTCTGTCAGATGATGCATCACTTCTCCGAGAAAACTGTTGCAATCACAAATTTTTTGGTATTTATTTCTTTTGTTTTCATTGGACGACACAAAGCAGAAAAAAGCCAGATCTGATCCATTCCACACAGAACTCCAAACATGGACTGGACAGAATTATTGATACCTTTTCAAAATCAACAGAAACAGTTGTATTTCCAGCCTGTAATGCTCCTTTAATTTGTAATGAAACTCACCTGTAGCAACCAACAGGTGCTGGTGACATAGAAATCACACTTGGAGCCAGTTAAAATGGAGAAAAGTTGACTCAACCTTTGTGTCGTGTGGACGACACTGAGCATGGAGAAAAGAAAGAAGAGCAAAGAATTGTCTGAGGATTTGAGAACCACAATAGTGGAAAAGCCTGGACAGTCTCAAGGCTCCAAGTCCATCTCCAGAGATGTGGTTGTTCCTGTGTCCACTGTGTACATGGCGCTGTAGTTATTCTCCCTGGACATGGACGAAAGAGAGAACTAGATGACCCATCGCAACAAAGGATTCTTTGAATGGTGGATAAAGAACCTTGATCAGCTTCCAAACAAATTCAAGCTGCCTGCAGGCACAAGGTGCAACATTGTTAGTTCGCACTATCTGTCACCATCTGAATGACAAGGGACGCTATGGTAGGAGACCCAGGGGCCCCCACTGCTGACACAGAGATATAAAGAAGCCAGACTGGAGTTTGCCAAAACTTACCTGAGGAAGCCACCATCCCTCTGGGAGAATGTCCTGTGGACAAATGAGACTAAAATAGAGCTGTTTGGTCGAGCACATCATTCTACTGTTTTCAGAAAATGAAATGAGGTTTTCAAAGAAAAGAACACGTCCCTACAGTCAAACACAGTGGAGGTTCACTGATGTTCTGGGGTTGCTCTGCTGCTTCAGGCCCTGTATGTTTTGACTGTGTGTATGGCATTATGAAATCTGAAGACTACCAACAAATTCTGGGGCACAATGTAGGGCCCAGTGTCAGAAAGTTGGGTCTCCATCAGAGGTCATGGGTCTCAAAGCAGGACAATGACCCAAAGCAAACTTCAGAAAGCACCAGAAATGGTTTCAGACAATGTGGCCATCAATGAGTCCAGATCTAAATCCCATAGAGCTCCTGTGGAGAGATCTCAGAAGAGCAGCTGGGAGAAGGAACCCTTCAAATCTGAGAGACCTGGAGCAACTGGTAGAAGAAGAGTGGTCCAAAATTCCAGTAGAGAGGTGGAAGAAACTCACTGATGGTTACAGGAAGTGACTGATTTCAGTTATTTTGTCCAAAAGGTGTGCTGCCAAAGTTGAGGGTGTCAACAATTCTGTCAAGTCCATTTTTGGAATTCTGTGTGAAATCTATGAGATTTGGTTTTTATTCTCAGATTTTTTTTGTGTTGTTCCAATGCAAACAAAATAAATAAACATGAGAATACCAAAGAATTTATGATTGCAACAATTTTCTGTGAGAAGTATTATAACCTAAAGAATCATGCAGTCTGCTGGGCTCACTATGACACAGCCACATCCATCTCGCTTCCTCTCATTTCACAGTAAGGCTGAAGTCATCTTTCACTTTAGCCTGTTCATAACAATCAGCTATTAGCTTAACAAACTTGCTATGTTTAAAAAACTGGTGGTGGATGACAGACTGCCATCAAAGTTGAAATTATAGCTTCTCTGCAAGTTTATACCCATTTAGTGGGTGTTTCGATGAATTACTATTATTGACTTGGTTTTATTGCATGTACAGTACCAAGCTTAGATATTGTCACCTCGAATAATGTTTAATTTAACCCAATGCGACCAAAACATGCTTGCACTGAAGGGGTGCACTGGATTTATAACACAACACCAAAATGAGAGCATCATTGCAGAACACAGTACAACACTATAATCATTTTATATTGATTATTTTGTTTTCAAAATCAGAATTGAAAATAAAATAATCAATTAACTGTCCAGTCCTTGTCAAGTTCTACCCCTGTTAGACTCTTATGTTGAAAAGAACATCTGGATTTTCACCATCTAACTCCTTCCAGCTTTGCCACTGCCTATCAGTGGCGGATTCAGATCACCTGGATTATTCCACTCACCTGTTGCTTGTTGTCTCCACCCTTTATATACTGCTTTATTCATTTATTTATTTTTCTTTCCTCTTAAGTTGGTCACTTGCTGCTCAGCAGTGCTACCCAGCTGGCTCTGTTCCTGTGGATCTGTATCTTGTTGTCCGACCTGTTTTCTGCCCTGTCAAATCTCTGCCTGCTTACTATTGTCTATGGTGTAAGTCATCTACCTTTTTGACTTTGATATTTTCTCTGGATGATGTCAGTCTGTTCTGTGGTTGCCGCCTTTTTGACTACTGTTTTTTTTTTTCTGAGATTGTGCTCAGTAGTTTTTTGAATTGCTTGTTTTGACTGCTTTTTTGGTTCATGGAGTTCTGGTGTTTGTGCACATTTTTATTTAATTTTTTCCCCTTAGTGGAGGGCTTTTCTTTAACCAAGTCAGCCAGCTGCTCCTTGCATTTTTTTTGTCTGACTTTATCCTGTGTGGATCATGTGAACATACAAACTGTCACACTTCTTTCCTACCTGCCAACCTTACCCAGTCCTGAGCGAAGAGGACATGTGGAGGACACGGTACTGGTTTCAATCCTGGTATTTGCCAGTCTATTCACTTACTGTATGTAATTCTGCTTAATCACTCCAGGAAACCCTACCTGCATGATGTTCTCCTCATTCTACATTAAGGGTCAAAATTGCCTGCTGGTCTGATGTCTGGGGTCATTCCTCACCTCTCCAGTCCCTTTTACCTATAAGAACAACATGATGACATTCACTAAACACCTCAGCATAGCAATTTAAAAAATTGTCAGACCGCAGCTCATTTATCCTTTCTCTCTTTTAGGACAGGATCTAACTCCTTGGTTTCTCAGCCAAATGAGGTTCTCCCAGGATTCCACTGGCAATAGAATTTTTCATATATGCCCATTTCAACATTGTTCTATTAAAACTTTTAGACTGCTCTTTTGACTAAGTGTTGCATTTGGGTTCACCAGAAAACGGTTATTTGACGACCCAAACTTGTTTTTTTGTAAGCTACAAAATTTGACCAAAATCTATTGGAGTTCTCTAAAAGTCACCATAAAGCTGTCAACTGTGCTAAATTTAAAAGCTGCACTCATTAAATGCAGTTTTAGTTTTAATACATAACTTAATGACTTTCAAAAAAAATACACAAGACCACTTTTAATAAGTATACGTGTATTACTTGAGAAAATTTGTGAAAATGGATGTATCAAAAAACTCGAGCATAATAACCAGGGCTTGGCTGCCTGACCTTGAACAATTTTTCCTGCAAGTTAAGATGTGATTTCCTGACACAAACATTACAAAGATGAAAAATTGGCCAGTACTCACTTTTCTAGGAACTTGGTGTTTATTCGGTGAATTTTGTTTGTAGCCGTGTGTGTGTGCACGTGCAGAGCGAGTATACATGTTTTTGGTTAATGAAGATAAATGGCTGGCTTTGAGCAAGTCAACTGTCAGTTGATCTCACACAAATCTCTGCCTTGCACCACTAAACTAGACAATCATACAAAAAGTTTTGATGCTACAAACACACAGAAGACCAAAATGAACTGTTTTTAGGCTCCCCCATCATAGAAATGCACACGGAATGCTATTTGACATGTGTAGCATGCACAGTTATACACACACGCTGTACATTTCACCCACAAAATGTAACACTGTGCTCATTGTGAGTTCTGGGTTGCCACATTCCCCATCTAGACAGATGGCAGAGAGGGAAGCCTGTTCGCTGCATATGTTACTTGTCTTTTGTTTATGAAGATGAGAGATTCTGCATATATTTGTTCTTTCGAAGAGCATAAATAGTACATATTTGGCCTTCTATGCAGACATGTATGAGTACACGTGCACAATACATGTGGTTAGTGTTAGCCCATACAAAAGAAGAGACAGGTTTCATCAAGGGGTTTACCCTGACTAAACTGCATCCTGCAGACTTTCACTGACTCCTTATCTTCTCCTTTACTCTCTTCATTGCACAATAATTATTGTCTTTTATGTAAATGGCTCATTAAGAAACATACTAACTTATACATTTGTGCACTTCCAGCACTGCAATTGTTTAGCTCCCAGAGGCATTTCCAATTGCTCTTTTCATTAGCTGTGACAGAAATTTGTATTTCCTGTGCCTGATGGCTGGTGCAGAGCCTGCAGAGAGAGTTCTCCTTAGCTCACGTTTACATTAGTGACTCCAAGTCTTTCACCAGTAGTACAAATACAGTTTGTAGAAATCCAAATTCTGAGCTTCAAATACTGTCCAGTGTATTGTGGAACAACTGGGTTTTTCTGGCACATTTCTCTGGTTGAATGGCTAATAGTTTCTGTACAGTGTGATCTGTCACGAGCACAAAGAGGAATGAATACCACATGTACTCTTAATTTGGTATCAGCACATGGGATAAAGAACAGCTCACCAGCTCAGTTGCAGAGATAATTTAGAATTTAAGATGAAGTGGAAGTTAAATATAAAATGCAGCATTTTGGATTACAACATAGTGAAGACTATAGTTTAACAAAAACTTGCTGTAGGAAATTTGCAGTTGTAGTTGAAGCAATGATACCAAATGAAATAGTATTGTAGGCTGTAGCACCGAAAGCAGTTTAAGTGATAGTAAAACACAACATCAGTAGTAGTTCAACTAGAAAGACAAATTTTTAGTTTGTGTGACCACCAGGGCATACATCTGATAATTAGAAGGGCAAATTTTCAGACATTTTCCGAGGGCACAAAGGCCCATAGACATTTGACATGGTGTAGTCTATGTATATGAGTATGAGCTGTGTACAGCCTGAACAGTAACATTACAGTAACATTTCTGTGCAGATTCTCAGTCATCCACGTCATAGTCAGCTGAAAAAACCTTAGAAAAAATCAACTGGACTAGATTTCTAGGTCCAAGACGTTTCACCTCTCATCCAAGAGGCTTCATCAGTTCTGACTAACTGGTGTTGAGCTGGAGATATTTATCCCCCTCGGTGGTGTTTCAGTCCTTTGAAGGCCAACAATGTCCCCTAAGGACTGAGTCATTATAGCCCAGTATTGGTGAGAGTCGTTACCTGTCTTTGAATCCTTCCCTGTCGACCGACGCCTATTGTCCTGGTGGGCATGTTTGGGCAGAGATATTAAAACAGGATTGTAGATGGAAGACAAGTTGTGTCTTAGTCCACCACCCCTATTTAGTGAGGGGTGTTCTATTTTTACAAAAATAGCTTCCTTAACTCCTCTCTCAAACCAGCGATGTTCTCTGGAGAGGATCTGGACTTCACTGTCCTCAAAAGAATGTCCTTTGTCCTTCAGGTGGAGGTGGACTGCTGACTCTGGTCCACTGGAGTTGGCCCTCCTGTGTTGAGCCATGCGTTGGTGAAGCGGCTGCTTAGTTTCACCAATGTACAAGTCGTTACACTCCTGACTACACTTAATTGCATACACCACATCACTCTGTTTATGTCTGGGTGTTTTGTCCTTCAGGTGGACCAGTCTCTGC
>NW_018127953.1:465929-478142 GCF_001952655.1 Monopterus albus
GAGTTGATGCTGCTGACAATGGGTCTGAGTGGGGCTCCTTCCTTGTGTATTTTGGGTAGGTAATAAATGCAAGGGATGGCCTCCCTGGGGTAAAATCTGTAGTATAGTCGCCGGTCAATAACTCCCTCCTTTTCCAGCTTCTGTAAACAGTCTATAACCTTCTTCTTGTAGCCACTGGTGGACTCAGTAGTAACATTAACAGTAGTTACAGTAACATTACAAACTCTGGTTTGATGGATCTGTTCACATTATAAAAACAGCACACAGGTTTGAATTAAAGTACAGATACTTGTAAACTGCTTAAGGGAAATACGCAGAGTTAATTCATGCCACTGCACTGGCAGTAGTAGAACCTATGCACCTTTATTATGATTTGGATACTATATGGCCTTATCTGTGCAAGTTTAGACTCCATGGCAAACTAAGCTCTTAACACCTGATCCAGCTCTCAGTCTGCTGATGTTTTTTAGAATTAAGGGGAATCATACTGTAGGTGTATTAAGGAGAAAAGGGAGGAAAGGACCTCTTTCTCTTAATTACCCTGAGTGCAGTCATTTTATTCTTTTCTCATTATGATGAGCAAAATTACCAGCAACACCTTTGGCACAGTGAAAACAAAATAAATTCTCTAATGGCTGACTATTGACTTTTGTTCTGTTTTTTTTTAATGTAAAAATACACAATACACAAATTCTCTTATTTTACACTGACTTCTGCATTTACATACACTGCACATTAAATGACTTGTTAAAAGATTTGCAGCTGCAATTTGAATCATTTGGAGACAAGACAGGGATACATGTGAGATCCCAAAATACAGTGCATTATAGTAATCCGGCCTCGAGCTAATAAAGAAATGAATAGCCTTTTCAAAATCCTGGACAGAAAGAAAATGTTTAATCTATGATAACAGTCTGAGCTGAAAAAAGCTCGCCTTTACAACTGAGTTTATCTGTAAATCCATCTTGAGGTCAGCTTCACATTTACCTGAAGACACATCAGATCACTAAAGAACAGAGGGATTTACAACGGCATTAACAGCAGCATTACCCAGTAAAACTAGAGGAAACCTTATAGACTTGGTAATGTTATTTTACATGTAGCACTGATAGCTTGATGGATGCACATTCTCCCTGAGATAAAAATAGCACATAGATGTAGTGAACGTAAGACACAGTTTGTAAAAATGCTGATGTTACCATGCAGTGCTAAAGAGTGAATATCAGTAAATACAACAACATATTATGCCAACTAACATGATGCTACCACTGAAGATTTCTGAAGACTTCAGTAAGTGCATTGTTCTCTTTAATACATCCATGAAACACAGACCTATGTGAGTGGCTGAACATGAACAAATGAGTGACTTACTGATTAGTTGCCCTGGTTCTGGAGCTCTGTGTTTCTGATGAGCAGTCACTGGCCACATCAACCTGATCAGTGTTTGATTGTTTGTTGTGTCTTGTTGCTTTTCTTCTTTTCTCTCTCCTCTATCCACTCACTCCAACCGGTTGAGGCAGAAGGCCGCCCACCAAGAGCCGGGGTCTGTCTGAGGTTTCTTCTGTTAAAGGGAGTTTTTCCTCCCCACTGTCGCCAAGCACTTGGCGACAGTGGGGAGGAGAGCTGGATCAGGTGTTAAGAGCTTAGTTTAAGGGGTATTTGTTGGGTTTTCCCTATGTAATAATAGTGATAACAGTAAGGTCTAGACCAGGGGTGGGCAATTAATTTTTACAAGGGGCCACATGAGAAACCTGAACTGTGTTGGAGGGCCGAACCAACGATAACTTGAACTTAATTCTGCTCAATATTCATTATCTCCCGTTGTAAAAAGCAGTAAATTATATGTGTTGATTAGCTGCTACTGGTAATCAGAAGAATAAGCATATTGTATAAATACTTATATAAATACATTAAATTGTGGTGTAGGTCAAACAGGAAAATACTCCTATAGAATTAATAAACAGTAAAAACAAACATTACATCACAGTTCCATGTTATTTTCAATGTCACATAACACTGAAAAGGTGTTTTGCAGTATGGTAAAGATATGCATTTTCATTTCATTTCACTTGTGCAGTGAGAGGAATCCAGTCTGGCTTGGGCTTGAACAAGCGCATTGAAATCTGGATTTGTTGAACTTCATCACTGAGAATGTCTGTTCACATATGTAGGTAGATCCAAAGATTTCCTGCGATGTCCTCAACCCTCCTCGTTACAGTGTGTCGGGAGAGTGGACGTTCTCATATGCGCCTTTTTTCTCCGAGCATATTGGTGCTGCAGAGTCCAACAAACACTAAATTAAAAACTCACCGTCAGAAAAATGCTTACTTTTTCTGGTGATTTTGTGGAATATGACATAACTTGTCTTGAAAGCTGCATCTCTGGGTATGGAAAGTTTTGTAAAAAGTCTTTGTTGGTTATGCAGTTTCACTAGCAAAGCATCCGACTCTCTTGCGCGCTCTTCATCCGAGAAGTTCTTGTATTTCTCCTCATGTTTGGTCATGTAGTGGCGATTCAAATTGTAATCCTTGAACACAGCGACCTGTGTACCACAAACTAAGCGCACTGCTTTACCTTGGACTTCTGTAAACAAATACTTTCCAGTCCATGTCTTGTTGAAAACGTGGCATTCGGCATCAACTTTTCTTTTTTTGATGTGAGTTGACATTTTGAGGGTTAGCTGGCCAACATCACCTGTCTCTCACCCAGTAGGTCATGGAGCTTAAGTTTACCCGTGAAGTTTTTTTCATTCATGTTCTGATTTGATGGACCTCACGCGGGCCGGACAAGGACGCGCAAAGGGCCGGATGTGGCCCGTGGGCTGTAAAATGCCCAGGCCTGGTCTAGACCTTACTCTGTAAAGTGTTCCTGAGATTACTTTTGTTGTGATTTGGCGCTATACAAATAAAATTGGATTTGATTTGATTTAATTATTTACTGAGGTCACTCATCAGACCTGACTGGATCTGATGGACTTGAGAAGATCTGAGGGAGTTAAGAGCTCCTTTGCATCTGGTAGGGCACACTTGCCACCCTTGCTGTGTAACTATAGAGGGCTTCATGGCCAAATGCATGGTCAGTGATGACTGTGTACCGTATGGCCATCATGAAATTTATATCCTGGTGGCCAATGAATGAAGTATCAGTTAAATATCCATCAAGTATAATGCAATGCTTGAATACTATATACTGCCTTAATGTGTTTGGTAATCATGCCAAAGTCACTGGTAGTTTTAGTACACATCCATGACATTGTTTATGTGTTGTTTCCCATACAGTAAGTCTTGTTACACTGTTAATTACTGTCCTCTCTTTCCCCCAGTCTCAGTTTACAGAAGACAAACATGATGGAGGTGATTTTTTTAAACAGAGTTTTCACTCCTTCTCCCATCTGTCATTGCCAGAAAGTTTTACATCATTTGTTCTGGAAGAACAATGCTGTCTTCCTGATTTCTGACACAGACCAGTTTGGCAGATTTCTGTCCAAATTTAAATGTACTGTGGAGGCCAGGAGAGGCTGCCAATATACTCTGAGATTTGTCTGTTTGTTAAAGGCAGTTAATGTGGTAATGATAATCTGTCATGTTTAGTGATGTATACACCAATGACAACCATAAAAACAAAGAAATTCACATATCACTACTGCTGTTCAGTGAAATGTGATGATAAGATGGTTTGATGTTAGTACACATACTGGTTGGAGATGAGCTTGATTCAGCCCTGACCTGCAATTCATCAGTTCTGAACTGAAACTTTAAAAGCTTTTCATTCTTTAATGCCTGAAAAGAGTAACTGCATGTCATTAGGCATTTCAGTCTCTCACCTTTCAGAAATCACCTGTTGTAATCATATGGCCCTTCTGCACTGTGGAAAGCTGAAAGTCAACTAGTGCCTGAAAAATAATGTATCCTCAATGTGTCCCAGCTTTGTTTCTACCTGGTTTATGCCTCTTGTATACTTTGATATGTTTCAGTTTTTCCAAATTCAGTTTTTCAATAGGTGTTGGCATTTTTCCTTTCTTCAGCTGTGGATTTCACAAAAATTTACATTGTTAGGTTAAGGATTTCAAGCCAAATCAGAACATAAACACATAGACTATGTGAAGATGAAATCCTTTCATAGAGAAATGACCTCAAGTCAAACATCTATAGCTAAGGTTTAAGTATTAACAAGACAAGAACCATCAGCTCTGTGAGGCTCATCTGAGACACAGCAGTGCTTTGATCTAACTGCCGACATCAGCATGCTAATACTGTATGTGTTAATTATCACTAAACACAAAGCACAGATGAAACTGATGAGAATATCATTAGGTTTTGGTTTTTGCAAGTGTTGTGTCACTGCAGCCTTATTGATGAGCATCAGGAAGTCAAGGCATAACCAGTGTCCTCTTTGATACTAATAATGACAACAGGTGAACAGGTTAGCTAGCTGGCTCAACTACAGTGCAGTGTAAATGATCAAGGATGGGGCATGGCTAGTAAAGACATACAGTTTGCAGATCTGGAGGCTGCTGTAGAAAGGCTTCAGTGCTGGCAGCCAGATTGAAGAGGGGTAATAGAGAGGCAGAGGCCAAAGGCATAAATGGCCTGTTCTCAGGGTACTGGTTTAAAAAAATTAAAAGGGGCATATGGTGGGTTATATAAAAAAAAAATGTAACAGAAAACAACAGCTTGAGTAGTGCACCACAGGACCCTTATCATATTGTAAATGCTGAATACTGGGATCAAATCTAGCAGGCATAAAGAAATGACTGAATTTGCATGTCTCACACCGTCAGATGAGAAAATCAAAACCACACTAATGTCTGTATTTTAAATGTAAACCCAGAAAATACAGCCAGGAGAGTGGCATTCTTTGGTTAATCATAAAGAAAACAAAGGGAAAGAACTAGCGTGACTAGCTGTCTGAAGGTAACAAAAACTGCCTTCACCTCCATCATCACTGATTAACACATCTTGTTTGTTTAAGCTGTACAAAACCTAATGTGTAAATAGAGCTGACACGATATAATGTGTTAATAAGTGAGTTTTAGAGATGCAGGTAGGAAAGAGCACCAGGCTTGCTGTTTTCCTCTGTTTCCAGATGTGCTAAGTTCATTGGCTGGTAAATCAGCGTTATAATGTATGGTATTGATGTTCACATCTGAATCTCTAATTTATCATTATTATTTCAACAGATACCTCAATTTATAAAAGTTTCTCTATGACTGACATAAAGTGAGTTTAATTATGTCCATACCATTCATATGCAATTCTACTCCATTGCTCTGTTCTCCAAGGGACCAGCTGCAGTGCAGTGACAAACCAAAAACCACCACTGATCAGTGATGGAAAAGGTGTGAAAACGACTCATCACATAACACCAGAGCCCTGTGCTTAACAGTCTTGAAAGCAGATAACTGCAGGCTCCCAGAACAAGACAGTCTCAGCCACAGTAGCAGGCATCCAACAGCAGGTCACAGGCTTGTCTGACAAGATTCACACCTGCTGAAAAAAACCACACAGCATTGCAAAATCTGTACAGTGGCAGGCAGTTTTGCAAATTTGCAATATTTCTGACTTGATTAATCTTTCAGCTCCATGAGATCACAGACAAGGCTGGATAGAAGTACTTACGTGGTTCCCAGATTGTGTTAGTCAATCTGCATAGTTACATCTTCCAAAAAATCTGTATGAATAATTAAGTCTAATTGGCAGAAACAATTTAAGACAAGAATTTTTAATTTGTGAGCAGTAAATTAGATTTTTATTGATGTGCTTGCAGTTTAAATGGAACTTTGATTTTTTTTTTTCAATTTTACCTTTGACTTGCACTTATAAGTTATTGTCTACCACTTATACAGTTTAACACCATTATCAACAGCCATGGTGCCATTTCATAATCATCATATTTCATCACTAGTGCATAGTTTAAACTGCAGTGTTTGATTCACATATCATTACCAAATACGTACATACCCAAGCTTTGTCAGTCTTTTGACCTTTTTAGTTTTCTGAGTCCTGTCAGAGAAAACTAGAAGTTTGCAGTTGTGTGGTGGGTCAGCAGTGGAGAGGAGAACAGTGGCCTGACAGACCTAGTGGACTACTTTTTGAGGCTAGCTTAGGTCCTTTACTGTGTGCAGCAAAATATGTGAATAAACTAATCAAGAAGGCTGGCTCAGTGCTGGGGACTTCTCTGGAGCCTCTGGAGTTGGTTGTGGGGAGGAGGATGTTTAACAAACTGTTGAATGTCATGGAGGACACCTCACATTACCTCTATGGCCATGTCCAACTGTGGAGCACTCTGTCAGACTTCTTCAGCTCATCTACTGTATCTATCTCCCTGATATCCTCATCATCTCTCACTTACAGTAAACTAATTTTTAAAAATTCTGTTTTACCAATTTACAGAGTTAAATATCAATTAAAGGACAACCATATGTTCAATAGCTCACGAGGTGAAGCTGGTAATATTTATGATTGCAGTGTTTGCAGGTATTACATGTTCTACTTCCTCAGCTTAAAAGAAAGTGTAGAAAAGAGCAGGTTGGTATAGTCTGATATGGCTTACAGTTGATTAAAAAATGGGTATGAACCAGTCTAGGCAGGCTTTATTTCTTTGTTTACAGACTGAGTGCCTATATAATACTTCAGTGACTTGAGAAACTGAAGATTAATTTCAATATATCACAGCCTGACATGGTTTATGGATTGATGAATTCGTATGCCTAAAGTGGAGAATGAAAATCAGAGGTGAATGGGGCAGTAGTTTATAGAAGTGAATTTCTTTGAGAGTTGATCAATTCATAGTAACTCACAGTGGAAGTCTGGAGATGTGATATTCTACTTTCCTAGAAACAGTCTACAACAGATGGGTGGTTGTTCTCATCTTTGAAAGGGCAATTGGAAGGTGTCGATCAGGGCTGTGCCTTGCCACTAATCTGTTTGCAGTTTTCATGGACAGGATCTGCACAAGGGAGAAGAATGTCTGGTTTGGGGACCTCAGAATTGCTTCATGTTTGTACTTTAATAGCTGGGCCAATAAAACTGATGACTGATTTGTACCAGGAAAAGAGAACAAATATGTTTACAAGCCACACAACAGGTTACATTTAGAATGTTAGACAAAGTCTCAGCTGCACATAAAAGGGTATCATTTACCTTCTTTCATGTCCATGTGGGCTTTGGTATATAGGGAACACAAGTAGATCTGTTAAAACACCTTCTGAACTATAAAAGTGCCAAATGCATAAATGATCCCAAGCCACCTGCTGGCCATTTAGTCTCAACATTGTCATTCTATGCTATACAACAGATTGTGAAGCCACAAAGAGGTGGTGACATTCATCAAAAGCTATGTCGATCAGAAGCCAAATGATTATTTTATGAGAACACTACATCCAGAAGAGCTTAATAAGGAATTATCCTTAACTTGTTTTTTTTGTAACAGCTTGTTGTTGAGCTTTTGATGATTGGTATATACTTTATATATTTAAAATCTATAGTATCCATGTATATATTTAGGTGTATGGTAGATCTACAGCTTGAGTAGCAACATTTTATCAGTGTTGATTTCTGTCCTTCATACAGGTTTGTGTGATCAGAAATTAGCCTCTAATGAGTTCATGTGAAACACCTTGTGGTCTTGGCCTCCTTTGTTTGTACTCCTTTGAATGTCCTCTTAATTTCTGTAGAATTACTGGCTATGCAAGCTGTACTGACGGTGGTCTTTTTACTGAAACAGTCACATTTTTCACTTGTTTACACATTTACTTTTTTGGCACCATAAGTGCCTCTTTGTTATTCTGTCATTTTGTGGGCTTTTCGTCATATATGGGACTCGCTGTTTTGGGCCATACACCTGACATCTCTGGAAAGGTCTGGAATTAAGAGTGTGAACCTGGCAACGTTTTTAGGGAAATACTGGCTCGGAGCACAAGACTCAGAATGAAATTAAATGTCAAAATGTTCCCATTAATTACTGTAACATGTTGTTATCAAGGTGTTTGGTTGTCATCATGGTGATAATGAATTGTTTTTACTTTCTCGTGTTACAGGAAGAAGAAGAAAAAAATCTATTCAACAGCTGCAAATACTGTATATAGAATAAGAGAGAACACCTTTTTGCAGTTGTTTTGATAATAATTAAAAAATATAAGACATGGTAAAAATTCTACTGTATCACCATCTAACAGCACAGCATTTTTGGATAACAGCTTCACTTTTGTACCACTTGGCATCATCTGCCATTTTTGAGTGACATGCACATTCTTTGCACCAGATGAGGTAACGTATCATTGCTTTTACTGTCATTGTATGGTTCATTCATTCTCATATAGAGTATACCTCCTTCTTGGTGAAGTTGTGGTCTGCATCCTGGACTCTCATTTGTTAAAACAAACTCAGTTTCAATGCTTTTATTCTAAAAAACATTAACATTAAAAAACACCCCAAGAGGCTTGGGCAGTTGTATCTTCTAGTGGCCTTTTAAAGACTTGGATTGAAACACTTACCAAAGACCATGTGACAACCTTCATTTATTAGAAATAGTATGGTAGCATATCCAAGAACCTGTAGCACTCCCAGAAGCATTTTAATGCAAAGAAAACCATATCACTGAAAGAAATTGCATGTTAATATGTCAATAAGTCTCTTACCTCCATGCCCCCTGCTCCTCAGCGTTGGTCATCTGCCACACTTATATCATGCCTCTGTAGCTGCTCCCTAACTAAAATGTGCATTGCTGTAATATGGTGAGAGTAGCCTATTTATTTGTGTGTGGGCAGAGGCCACAGGGTAGCTTTCTCTTGTCTAGCCCTTCTGCCGACATTTGCTGCAGCAGGATCAATTAATGTTTGTGTGTGTGTGTAATTGCAAGTGTGTGGGAGGGTCAGTACACACACTGAGTATGTGCAAGAGGGTGTGTGGTGTCACACCTCTCCTGTCTAACCGATGTCCTGCAGCACCTCCTCTAATGTGCTGAGCACACAGAAGAGCACTTCTCCCTGTCATACTTTAAGTGTGTCTTTTCTATCATGTGTCACGGTGTACACCATATCTCCTTTCTTTTTCTCCCTATTCTCTCTATATTTTTCATTTCCTTTCTTCTGTCCATTATTTCATTGACCCTCTTCTATCCTTTGCTGCTACATCTCCTGCTGTCCTCACCCATTTTACAATGCACCCATTTTTCTCTTCCTGATCTTTTCCCCTCCCTGTACTTCCTACACCATTACATTTTTTTCATGCTTGTTGATAAATAGCTGCTTTATTCAACTTTTTGTCACTTACAGTATTCTTTTGCTGTCACTTTTTTTCCAAGGGAGAATCATTTTTCTCTCCCCCTCTCTTTCGCCCTTTCTGGCTCATGCTATCAATGTGAGTGATTGTGCAAACCTGCAATGTGTTAAAGACATGAATAGACTGTCAAACAGATCAATACGCTGTGTCTGAATATGTCTTTGAGTCCCCTCACGCTCAGTATCGCTCAACGCTCACACATAAGCACACACGTACAAGCTGAAAAGTGTCCAAGCAAGCACATACTGCATGTATGAAAACAAATGCATTCAAGAGCAGTGGTGGAAGAAGTACTCAGATCCCTTTAGTAAAGGTAGCAATACTACCTTATAAAAATACTCTCTCACAAGTAAATGACCTGCATTCAATTTGCTACTACAGTAAATGTGCAAAAGTATTAGCATAACATATATTTAAAATACATTTTGCAGAATGGCACAGTTAACATTAATGTATATTGTATTATTGGGCTATAATTTGTGATGCATTATTGTGTACATCACATTTAATGATGCAGATGGTAAAGGTGGAGGTAATATTAACTACCTCTGCTTATACTTTGAAGTATTTTACATACTGCTGAGTAGCTTGTGAATTTCCAACCAGAGGTCAATAAAGTCTGAATATTCCACTGTATTTTATTGAACTAATCTCAGTCTAAACTATATTTTTAGTTGAATGTAGTGAAGTTGAAGTATGAATTAGCAGAAAATGAAAAGCCACAAGTAAACTACAGATAACTCATAATTGTAAATGTACCTAGTTACTTTCCACCTCTGTTGAAGGGTCACAGGTGAGAAAATACACACATATACACAAAAGCCCAAACAGACATAGAAGGTGCAACACATTTTTTTAATAGAGATAAACAGATTTTTTACAATAATTTTGCTAATGATTTGCTAATTTTTAAAATGTATTTAATAAATACATCTAAAAATACACAGTCATTCAGAGCATTTAAATGGGTCAGCTAGACAGGGGCTTTACTGCAGTTATTGCTTTCCTGTCTGAACCAGAGGAAGTTGGTTTGGCTGATTAGACAAGTTGTGAATTAAAGCTCAGAAGCCGCTCTTTCTGTCTCCAATGCACACACACACACACACACAACCTATGGTTTTGTCACGTCCCAAGCTTACATTAATTTCCAGGAAATTAAACCAACCTCAATCAAAGCCAATGCTTGCTCTAACCTTATGTCTTGTCGTTTTCATAAAATTTGGCAAACTACATTGTGGGGACCAGCCTCCAGTCCACACAAGTGATGCCGGTCCCTGCAAAGCTTTTAAAAAAAAAAAAAAAAAAAAAACAGATTTCACCGACTTGTTTAAAATCTGTTTATTATTCATTTTTGTGATGACATTTGCTTTGCCTCATGTATTGTTTTATAATTATTTTATTTTAAACATACAACAGCCAACATATGTCCAAACTGCACGCAGCAGATGGAAGATGAAAGACCCCGAACCAAATCAGGCCTATACATTATATCCCCTCGGTTGGGCTAGCCCCATACTACACAGAAACGTCAACCGCGATGTCTGGTGCCAGCTTTGTAGCTGGTCATAGCAGTAGTCAAAACATGAAGAAAATCAATGTGTGTGTGTGTCTGTTGATTAAGTGGTGTGTAACTAAAAACATTCTCACACGACCTCTAGTAACATGTCGTGACTTAAACATAAGAACATATTATGGCTAAGGCTACAGTTATACACATCATAATAATAATATTAAACACCCTGTCTGCTGACAGTCATCAACTCTTCTCTCTAGTTATCCTTGACCAGATGTACCCTGTAGAAACTCATAAGCAGGCCTAAGCATTTAACAGTCTAACTAGACATCCTATCTCCACTAAACATTTCTAATACATAAAGTATCTAACCAATATCTATCTGACTAAAAATACCTAACAATAAAATTTGGCAAACTACATTGTGGGGACCAGCCTCCAGTCTACACAAGTGATGCCGGTCCCTGCAAAGCTAGGGTGCTCCTGATTTTTTGTCCCTACAAGTACAGAAAAACAAAGCCACACATGTACACAATATTGCCTGATCTTTTATCTGTCCACTAAAATAGTGGCCACAGCTGAAAATTTAACTGGCACAGTGTACAGTGTTGTCCGTCAGCTCATCTGTCAGCTTGAGCCAGCACCAGCATGGAGGGCAGAGTACAGCAGAGAATGATCACATCTGCAAAAGCATTCCCAAATTGTATTTTATAAATTTGGATGAGGTTCTTATCCAGTGTGGTTTTTGCTGAACTACAGTAACAACAGAAGCAAACAACAGAAAAAATGCAAAGGTCAGGGTTGAAGTGGTCTTACAGCATTACAGTGATAAAGTCTGCATGGACAAAGTGTGAGTAAAGGAAACAAAATGAAGACTCAGGAGGAAGGTATAGCTTGCTCTTTGTACAGTGGTCATATAAATGACTTAATTAACATATAATGATCTAAGTGTCCACATCACCCCTTACACTATGTTAGCAATGGGACTGATTACAGTAATTCAATATAAAGGAAGAGCAGGAGCAAGAAGAATCCATCTCTTCTTAAGTTCTGTACCACCCTGTGCTCTATGTTTAGCATGGCACAGCTCTGTGCAGATGAAGTATTCACAGGATTTATTTTTCTTGTCAGCAACTATGTTGTTATCTTCAAATCAAATCAAATCAAATTTTATTTGTATAGCGCCAAATCACAACAAAAGTCACCTCAGGACACTTTACAAAGTAAGGTCTAGACCTTACTGTTATCAATATTATTACATAGGGAAAACCCAACAAATCGCCCTTGAGCAAGCACTTGGCGACAGTGGGGAGGAAAAACTCCCTTTAACGGAAGAAACCTCCGACAGACCCCGGCTCTTGGTGGGCGGCCTTCTGCCTCGACCGGTTGGGGTGAGTGGATAGAGGAGAGACAAAAGAA
>NW_018127953.1:482190-485463 GCF_001952655.1 Monopterus albus
GGTGGACGGTATACAATAACAAACAGAACAGGCTTTTGAGTTTTCCAGTTTGGGTGTGAGAGACTCAGGGTGAGACTTTCAAATGAGTTATAACTATGTTTAGGTCTAGGGTTGATTAATAGGCTTGTGTCAAACATCGCTGCCACACCTCCACCCCTTCCTGTGTTTCGAGGGATGTGACAGTTACTGTGACTAGGTGGAGTGGATTCATTTAGGCTGACATATTCTTCCTGCTGTAACCATGTTTCAGTAAGACACAATAAGTCAATGTGATGTTCACTTATCAAATCATTCACTAACAGAGATTTAGATGAGAGAGATCTGATATTTAATAGTCCACATTTGATTGTCTTATTACTTTCCACTATAAGAGGAGTAGTCTAAATTTTAATTAGGTTCTTATAGATAACTCCTCTGGAGTTGATTCTCGATTTATATAATTTAGGTGGCCTCCAGTGCCACATCTTCAGTGCCTTGATGTGAACTTGACTGCACCTGGGGTTGGATGACAGTCACAGTAAACTATGAACTTTTGGTGTCAAGGATTACAGGACATGTGTATGTGTTGCATGCAGCTTCAGTGCTATTTCATACTAGTAAAAAGTTATTTAAAAAATGACATGACAGCCATCTTTTCCTCATTGATCAAAATCTTGCAGTGGGAAATTAAATACTGAAATGACACATAGTGGATCATTGCTACTCCAGTTTTTTTTTTCTTTTCTTTTTGGCCTATTGAGTCTTACAAAGTATTTAAAGCTACAGTATGTAACTTAAGGTAGCATAGCATGAAACCCCAAATAAATCCACTCTGCTCCACTCATCACTCCTTCTGCTTTTCTCATGATCTGGTATGCTCCACTTGCTCTGGCCAGCCCTTTAGATTTTGTCATTATGCAATTACAATAAATGAAAATGCAACAAAACTTACAAGCAAAAATCATTGAAAATCTGTGACTGGTTAGAGAGGTCAATCCTGCTCAAACCCTTTTAGTATCTCTGCACTGTAACCAGTGCTGTTCAATGAGTCTGGGTCACAGAAGACTTTGACAGCACCTCTCCACATTGACACATTTTGGAGCATGTTCCTAATTGACAGTGTTCAGCATCCTCACAGCCTGGAGGATGAAGCTGTTTGTAAGTCTGATGGAGTGGGCCTAAAGACTCCGAAACTTTCTCCCTGAAGGCAGGAGTCTGAAGTGGTGCTCTCCTGTGTTTGTTGTTTTTCCTTGTTTCCTCTGTCTTTTGCAACCCGTCCTGGATTACTTTTACCAGAGAAGAACTGTTAAACAGCGGGCAACTCACACCAAACTACCTTTCTCCGATTTTTGTGAATGAAGAATGCTGTATGGACATTCTGATTGGAGGAGCACCTGTAATCTACGGGACCTGGAGGAAGCACTGGCAAGGCAAGCGAGCGGGTGCCCTGGTCAGGCTACGCCAGAGAGGGGCCCAGACTGCACTCCCATCTATCCAGTGAATCTCTGCTCCCTAGCCCTCAAAATGGATGAACTCCTTCTCGTCAACAGGACAAACTCGGACTTTGCACGCTCTGCTGCTTTATGCTTTACAGAGACTTGGCTCAATGACTACATCGCGGACAGCATGATACAAGTACCGGGCTTCCGGGTGTACAGAGCGGATCGTGCAATGGCATTGTCCAGGAAAACAAGAGGAGGGGGAATCTGGCTCTACATAAATGAAGGTTGGTGCACAGATGTAACGGTGCTATAGAGGACATGTAACTCGGACTTAGTGACTCTTTTTATCAACTGCAAACCTTTTTACTCTCCCCACAAATTTTCGAGCTTCTTTCTGGTTGGTGTCTATTTAAAACCCCAGGCCTACACTAGCGCACTACAGCTCCTGGCCGAACTCATAACTAGCATGGAACTGGAACATCCTGACTCTCCACTCATTGTTCTAGGGGACTCACCCAAGAACTGCCCAAATACAGACAGCACATCACCTGTCCCACCAGGGACAAAATAACACTGGACCACTGCTACACAGCAATTAAAGACGCCTATCACTCTGTCCCCCGTGCAGCCCTCAGACTCTTTGATCATTGTATGGTCCATCTTATTCCAACCTACAGGCAGAAAGCTAAAGCTGCTGTTAGATATTAGTAAATCAGTCAGATAATTATTAGACAATGTGTTGAATTAAATGTGTTAGTAATGCAGTTTAGTAAGATTCAAAGTCTGCTCTAGTATGCTCTGTTTCAAGGTTGACAGAATGTTGATTCTGAAAAGTGTACCATGACACCAATTGTTTTCTTGTATTAAATCTTGTTAGAATATTACGTCTGAATGAATGCCTTAGCTAAGCATCACGTGACAACACACACACACACATTGAAATTCCTCATTTTGTTATGAGTAGTGGCTCCATGTAGCTGGAGTACTAGATAAGAGATGGAGCTGTGGACTAACTTCATCTGTGTAAGGGGTTAGCCCAAAACTAAAAATGTATTAGGCTCTGTATTTCCAGGACTCCTTTTTTCCAGCAGCCTGCATGGGGATGCCTGGAAGGGGGAGCCACCTGGGTTGTGTATGTTAATTTTTTACTTGTGGTTTAAAATAAATCAGCACTAAATGAAGAAAGACGGACTCCTTCATTATTCAGATCTGTCCAATAAAAGAACTGGGGTATTACACTGCGAAGCCTGTGGTCAAAACAGTGAAGAGCTGGACTGAGGAGGCAAAGTCAGAGCTACAGGCCTGCTTTGACTGCACAGACTGGAGTGAATTTAAGACTGCAGCTAAGGACCTGGATGAACTCACTGACACTGTGACATCTTACGTCAGCTTTTGTGAGGATGTGTGTGTGCCCAACAAGTCCTTCTGCACATACAACAACAACCTCTGGTTCACAGTAAAGCTCAAGCAGCTTTGTCGTGCTGTTAGGTATTTTTAGTCAGATAGAAATTGGATAGATACTTTATGTATTAGAAATGTTTAGTGGAGATAGGATGTCTAGTTAGACTGTTAAATGCTTAGTCATGCTTATGAGTTTCTACAGGGTACATCTGGTCAAGGATAACTAGAGAGAAGAGTTGATGACTGTCAGCAGACAGGATGTTTAATATTATTATTATGACGTGTATAACTGTAGCCTTAGCCATAATAGGTTCTTATGTTTAAGCCACGACATGTTACTAGAGGTCGTGAGAATGTTTTTAGCTACACACCACTTAACCAACAGACACACACACACATTGATTTGCTTCATGTTTTGACTACTGCTATGACCAGCTGCAAAGCTGGTAAG
>NW_018127953.1:485602-486170 GCF_001952655.1 Monopterus albus
TCAACACCAGGAGGTGTAGTCTGCAACATCTGTCTGAATGTGGTTTTTGGAGTTGCACAACGTTGAACAGTTCGTCGGGAAAAGTGATGTCCACGTGGGATGATGACATCATCATGGTAACATTCAGAGTACAAAAAATATAATGTGCAAGAAGATTAACAGGACAAGATGGAGAAAGTAGAAATGAATGATGAAATTTTCCATGTACAAGGAACTTCTTCAGAGAATGGCCACTCCTCCTTCATGCCAGAGAAGCCAATAACAGATGGAGTACGCCTTGAACGTGAGAGTGGTGTGTTTAAAGTGGAGTACCTTGCTCCTGAGTCAATTAGACATAAATGATCTCGACCATTGATAGTCACATGGACTAGGGGCTCAAGAAACATGCTCTTTTGGCTCAGGGAGTCACCTGTTATAGACTTTCGGCAGCCCTATTGCTGGGGCATCTGGTTGAATCCAGGTGCCTGATGTTGAGCTGGAGGTGTGTATGGTAGCACATTTGTCGCCTGCGCAGTATATGATCCTGCTTGTCCTTGCGCCTGCTGATAAGCCACTGGGCAGTCACGCG
>NW_018127953.1:487058-490811 GCF_001952655.1 Monopterus albus
TCAGCTGGCAGACAACCTGAATGTGTTCTACTGCAGGTTTGACAAACAACACTCCACCCTCACCCTCCCCACCTCAAACCCAGCAGCTACTCCCCCGTCAATTACCACCCCTCCCCCAGCCACCCACCTCTAGCGATGTGGAAAAAGGATGTGCATGGCCTCTGTAAAAAACAAAAGATCAGAAAAGCACCAGGCCCAGAGGGCATGACCCCCTCTTGCTTGAAAGTGTGTGCCAATCAGCTGGGCCCCATCTTCAAGAGAGGATGTACTTCCTGCGCCAGCTCAGGAAGTTCAACCTGCCCCAGGAGCTGCTGATACAGTTCTACAGAGGAATCACTGACTCTGTTCTCTGCACATCCATCACTGCCTGGTTTGGCTCAGTAACCAAGCAGGACAAGTACAGACTTCAGCGGACAGTCAGGACTGCAGAAAAGGTCATTGTGTGAGCCTGCCCTCCATGGAGGACCTATACAC
This sequence comes from Monopterus albus, assembly GCF_001952655.1. NCBI lineage: Eukaryota > Metazoa > Chordata > Actinopteri > Synbranchiformes > Synbranchidae > Monopterus > Monopterus albus. Next base: position 487,533 of record NW_018127953.1, read on the forward strand.
CTCACAGGTCAAAAGGAGGGCAGAGAAGATCACTGCAGACCCCTCACAGAATCTGTTTCCACTTCCCCCCTCTGGACGGCGTTACAGGTCACTGTGTGCCAAGACAACCAGACACAGGGACAGTTTCTTTCCCTGAGTCGTCACTCTGATCATGAATGGCCTTGGGGATCTGAACATTTTGATACCTGAAATAGCTGAAGTAGAATTTCCCATTCATTTGAATGGGGCAGAACTTCCAGAACTTTATGTGAGGTTCAGTTATTATACTGGGCTTTTATTTTGAAAGTCAGGCACATTTCAGGGCCTTCATGTGAGCTTAATTTGTAGTCAGGTGCTTTTATTTTGAATTTTTGGCATATTTTGGGGTCTTATTTTGAAGGCAGACCAATCTGTGTCTGTGTAACACTTAACCCATGACAGTATGTCTGGACAATAACCCTCAGTCCAATACCTGTAAATATACATATAGATCCGTCAAATGCATCTAGACTGAGTGTGTGTGTTTGTGTATGTATATATATATGTACAGTGGTGTGAAAAAGTGTTTGCCCCCTTACTGATTTCTTATCTTTTTGCATGTTTGTCACACTGTAATGTTTCAGATTGTCAAACAAATTTATATATTAGTCAAAGATAACACAAGTAAACACATCATGCAGTTTTTAAATGAAGGTTTTTATTATTAAGGGAAAACAAAATCCAAAACTATATAGCCCTGTGTGAACAAGTGTTTGCCCCCTAAACCTAATAACTGGTTGGGCCACCCTTAGCAGCAACAACTGCAATCAAGCATTTTCGATAACTTGCCATGAGTCTTTTACAGCGCTGTGGAGGAATTTTGGCCCACTCATCTTGGCAGAATGGTTGTAAGTCAGCCACATTGGAGGGATTTCGGGCATGAACTGCCTTTTTAAGGTCATGCCACAGCATCTCAATTGGATTCAGGTCAGGACTTTGACTAGGCCACTCCAAAGTCTTCATGTTGTTTTTCTTCAGCCATTCAGAAGTGGACTTGCTGGTGTGCTTTGGATCATTGTCCTGCTGCAGAACCCAAGTTCGCTTCAGCTTGAGGTCACAAACGGATGGCCGGACATTCTCCTTCAGGATATGTTGGTACACAGCAGAATTCATGGTTCCATTTATCACAGCAAGTCTTCCAGGGCCTGAAGCAGCAAAACAGCCCCAGACCATCACACTACCACCACCATATTTTACTGTTGGTATGATGTTCTTTTTCTGAAATGCGGTGTTACTTTTACGCCACACAGAATGGGACACACACCTTCCAAAAAGTTCAACTTGTGTCTCTTCTGTCCACAGACTATTAAGAGAAATTGAACTCAGGTGCGATAAACCAGTGTTTTGACAGGGGGGCAAACACTTGTTCACACAGGGCTTTGTAGTTTTGGATTTTGTTTTCCCTTAATAATAAAAACCTTCATTTAAAAACTGCATGATGTGTTTACTTGTGTTATCTTTGACTAATATATAAATTTGTTTGACGATCTGAAACATTACAGTGTGACAAACATGCAAAAAGATAAGAAATCAGTAAGGGGGCAAACACTTTTTCACACCACTGTATATATATATATATGTGTGTGTGTGTGTGTGTGTGTGTGTTCAGGTGTATTTATAAGTACTTTATTTCTATCTCTTTTCCTAATGCACGTTCCTTTGTTTGTTTGCACATTACTTCTTTACTTCTGTTCTCTCAGCCTTATATTGTTTACTTGCCCTTTGCCTTACATAAGGATAACTACATATTGAGAGCTGCTGTACCAGAGTCAAATTCCTGGTGTGTCCAACATATCTGGCCAATAAAGCCGATTCTGATTCTGATTCATACTGTAGCTTCTTGTTCTTGCATCACATGTAGGTGTAGTGCTATTTTATGCCAATGAAAAAGCCTCAACTGGTGACTTTTTTTTCTGTGTAACAACATGCACATGGCTATGGTGTAACTGTCATCCAGAATACAATGATAGTGACTATGTTAGCTCCCAAACACACCCCAGTTCTTTCTGCAGATAATCTGTGCCTGTGCTGTGCTACCAGTCCCTGGTGGCTCTTCATTTAAAATCACTGAACTGTTTCATACACTGGGAATGGACCAAAGGACAATCATCTCTATCTCTAAGGTATTTTCATCATTACAAAACTGGCACAGTCCCATGGTGAGTAATAAGCAAAAGGAAATGAAAAGTGAATTAAATGAAACAACCAGTCATCCATTTAAATATCCAGCAAAATATCACAAGAATTACATCCACTGTAAAATATTATGGACCTCACAATTTGAATACCAATGCTCAGTGCTAGTGCACAGAGTAGTGTGTCCTTTACATAAGAAAGCTTAAAGTGGGGGTGTGGAGGTCAGACTGTCTGTGTCGTATGCCTGACTTTCATGCAAGTGACTGGAGTTAGCATCCTGTCACGCACAAATGATTAAGTTCACCTTTATATGAACCTTAAACAGGGTCTCTAATTAACCCTAACTGTACTCTTGTTCTATGCACACTGGCACTAAATGCAATCTGAGGTTTTGCAAAATTGTCTAATACCAGTGTTCTTTTTAATAGGGTCTTAATACCATTAGACAGTTGATTTCTTTTTGTTGCTACATGTGAATTAGCTTCCCAATGCCCTCTTGCTACTAAAATGATCAACAATCACTCATACCTGTTTTCATCATTTATCTCTGACTGTGCATTGAAACATACAACATTGCAACGCAAAACAACAGCCTCTACTATTTTTCTTAACAACTAAACTTAAAGGTCACTTCACTCATGGTCATTTGTATGTACTGTACAAAGCCAGGGAATTGGTTACCAAGGCAACGTGCTCCTTAACTAGGTGTACTTATTATAAGCTATTAAAAAACACTAGTAGTTCAGTATTACTTTTATGCTTAAAACTCCAGTTCTGAGCATGCTTCCACAATTGCCAGTGACCAACACAGTTTGCATGTCTTATGACTTTGTGAAGGAATTATAGTAAAAAGGAAAGCTGGAGCTGTGAGGGGAAAAATGAAATAGAGAAGGTCCCTTGACACTGACAATGAATGCAACACAGCAGTCACATGACTGCTGAAATATAGTATGTTTCAGCTAGTACAAAATAGTAAACCTAGACTGTGGACTTGCAGCCTATAGATCTGTTTGTTTTAGGCACACTGAGTGAACACTGTAATTGAAAACTACATAAATTGTTGTAGCTTATGTTCAGTTTCAATGAATGTGTGTGTGTGAAATTTTTGGTACAATATGTTTGATG
>NW_018127953.1:490870-499226 GCF_001952655.1 Monopterus albus
GCAGCCTAAATGTAGCGTGCACCTAGCCTTGTAAATTTGTGTAGTATGTCCTATGACTGGTGTATCCCTAGTGAGTTTTTGAGGGCTCAAACATAATCACAGCACACCTTGAAAATTCTGTATTCAGATGCTACTTGTTGGTCAGTCCCAAGTTTTTGTATTTTGTAATCTCTAACCTTCCTCCCACATGAACACAGGAGCCAAATTTATAACTAGTCTGGTACCCATTAGCCTACAAGCTGTCAAGTGGTTTGTGTGAACAGGGTGGCCTCAGTTGGAGTCAAATTCCTGGCCTCAATTATTGTTTCAGCTCGCTCCAGATCATCTGTACCAAATATGATATCAAAATTATATATTTACTTGATGCCTTTATCTTTATAAATGAAAAACATTGCATTGCCCCTCCAAAAAAATATATGTTTACATTCTAATGATAAGCCCTCCATAAAACTGTCTGACTTTACTGTGGGAGACTTCCACTCATTTTATATTCCCAACTTACAGTGAGCATGGCCACAACTGTTTTCTAGGTTTAACAAAGTTTTAAGTTTAAACTAAGTACACAACCTAAAACATGATGTTTGCATAAATCCAAACAAATTGTCGTAGTACCTAAAACAAATATTAACTACAGAGGTGTCAGATCAAAAACTAGTTTTATTTTGCAACATTTCCCTGTTGGTAGGGAGCTGAGTCAAAGTTCAACATTGTGCTGAACCATCTATTGTGTGATACTAAAAAGATATATATGGATGAAGTGCTCTTTTGACGTGCTGTAAGAAAAAAGTGAAAACATGGTCCCTCATTATGCCAGAGGCTCCCATACAGCTATACTGCCACCTCCATATGAACAAGAGTGTGAACACCACACACAATGAATATACTCAAAAGGATTTAAAGTACACTTGTCATATGAAATAGTATAGTCAAGATAATCTAATTGCAGACTAAAATACCTGAAGGTATCATAGAAGAAACAGTCCCACTTTAGCACATAAACTATTCACTGTGTGTGCATTTTTGGAGCCTGCCGCATGTGTGTGTGTGCACGTTTAAGTGTGATAACAAGAGCTCATGTCGTGAGCAGTAATCTGCTAACATGGTGGATTGAATTGGCTCTGCAGGATTAGCAGTGGTGTGTAACTCAACACATTTTTAATTACTGCCATGCAGTCATGTTCGATGTAGAGGAAGAGAGAGCGAAAGGAGAGGGGGCACACTTTTAATTGTGGTAGTTCATTTATGTACAGTCAAAGGAACATTGAAAAGATGAAAGACAAAACAGATTGTTTAATTATCTGCTTGGATTTTACTTATGTAAGAGTAGGAACAGAATATCACCCTGCTTGTATTTACACACAGAACCCTGAGCTGTGACTAACTTTACACACTCACACACATATGGCCATGGTCACACACACAAACATATGTCACCAAACTATCTGACAGTCAGTCAGTTCTCCACGCAGCCACAATGAAAAGAAACTACTCTGTTATTGTCATCACCATCTTCCTATCAGTATGTCTTTGTGTGTGTGTGTGTGAGAGGCAGAGAGAGAGAAGCTATCTGTTGAGGTAGATCAATATAACTGACTGTGAGATCACAGTAGTGCTTAGTGTCCATCAGTGACTTCTAGTGAGTGTTACACAGTAGCCCAATGACTGAGAAAAGGGAAATAGGTGGAGGATGGATAGTTTAATGAAAGAAGAAAACAGATGAGTTGGTAAATCCCATTTTCTGCTCCAATTTCCATTTTTCCCTCTCTCTCGCCTTCCCCCTCTCTTTTTCTGTCTTCCTTGTCTGATCGAGCTCATGCTGATCAGCTACAAAACAGAATGACAGAATATGAGAGAGGCAGTTTTTAGCTTTATTCAGTTATTCATCTTGTCTTTTTCTTTGGTCTTATTTTTTCAGACACCTCTTCTCATCATCATTTCTTTTTTTGTTGTTTTTACAATTACATTTTCAGATGGTTTTCTCCCATATTTAATTTCTCTTAGAGTTGAGTGAACATACCAGATTATATCAGTTTTCCATTATTTCCTGTTAATAAATATGTTGTTGGTTGTTTGATAATCTTCTCATATGAAGGAGATCCATTTTTGATTGAACTAAGTAACCAGAGTGACTATATAAAAACAATGACATTGTATTTCAACGAGACCAAGTGTCTAAAGACATCCTAGCAGTTCTATTCAGCTGTAATAGGGCTGCTTTGAGCTAAGTCCTAACATTAACATGATTTTTTTTTTAAATCACAAATGCAATATTAAAATGTTAGTGTTTAGCAGATATAATGCTTAGTTGAAGGTGTTAGCATGCTAAAAGTTTCTAGTTAGCACTTATTGCAAAGTAAACCCGACTACTGGACTAATTTGACCTGCTGTTTGAACCTAGACGAGATCATGAATGCCAGTACCAAATTTCATGATAAATTAAAACAAAATTTAGCACATTCTTTTGTCAGTGGCTGTGGCTTAGGAGGTAGAGCGGGGTCATTTCCTAACCGGAGGATTAGCGGTTTGATTCCCGGCTTGTCCAATCAACATGTCGAAGTGTCCTTGAGCAAGACACTGAACCCCCAGTTGCTCCTGGTGATAACACCAGTGTGTGAGTGCGAATGGGTGAATAGCCAAGTAGTGTGAAAGTGCTTTGAGTGTGCTGAAAAGCACTATACAAGTATAAGACCATTTACCACCAGTCCATCTAGTAAATGGGGCTAGATGAGTGACTGCTGGTGGTGGTTGATAAAAAGTCAGGATATCATCAAAGTCAATGGACTCATTATTTACAGAGACTGCATATCTGTACTAATTTTCATAGTTTTCAATGCAATGGGCAGCTGTTTACACAAAAGCTAAAATGACAACCTCTTTTTTGGCACAAAAAAAATCAGGCAGTGACTAAAGTCATACATGCAGATATTAGCAGGTGCAATTATATATTTCTCTTTCTGGAGTAGCCCTTTACGTCAGCCTTCCTCATCTTCTGCTTCTTCAGTGATACTGAGCCAGAGATCTAGGGTTTCTTCCCTCCAGGTCATGTTAGATGTGTGCTTCCTGCCAGAAGATACAACATTTCTGTCTGGGCTCCATTATGTTCTAGGTTATAGTTGGTGGTTAAGGTGTTTGCTCTTGCTCTTATACAATAAATTTCTCCCTGCACACTTGTTGACCAATGGGTTGAACTCTCGTCAAACAATGTCTGATGCCTTAGACAAAACTAAAACACAATTACAAAATTAAAAAATGAAAGCATATGCTTTTAATAGCTATGTTAATGGCATGCCTTGTTCTTTAAAGAGCTGTCAACCTTGAAAGAATTTTTTTTTATTGAAGAACTGGGGAGTCAAATGTTGGACAGAACATTTCATTCAAAGCTTTTAAATACTTGCAGGATTATAATTCTTTTATTTTTTACAAAACTTTTATTTTTTAATATAGTCATTGTATTTGCATAATAATAGCTATTAGAAATACTGATCTGCATCAGTCAGACCCTGAGCTCCATGGCTGCTAATGATGTCCTGAAATGGTAGGTAGGTAGGTAGGTAGTACTTTAGTGATCCCACAATGCGGTAATTCCTGTGATCCCAAGATTTCCTCTTCTAGGATTGATTCCCAAGTTAAAAAATCCTTATCTATAATAAGTAGGCTGCTAATTTAGGTTAAATGTATATTTTACATTCAACAATTGACACAGTAGACAGTAAAAATACCCAACCAGTCAAAATACCCAGTTGATAGGAACTACTTCTCTTTCCGCCTCTTATAGTCATAAGAAAACTACTGCCGTGTGTGTGTGTGTGTCAGTGCAAAATAAGAAAATTTTTCAGTCCTGAGTCTCTCAGCAACAGAGTGGGTGTCATGTGGTTGCTGGGTGGAGAGATATAAACAACAACCGAGCTGGAATATAAAGGGTCCCTGCATGTATGTAGTATGAACGTAAACCCACTGCCAACAGGGCTGGGCTGCAGAAATATCCCTTCACAGTAAGTGAGCAGGGTACCACCATTTGTTGTTAATAAATGCAATGAGCTGTTATAGATATACCTTATAGCCTGTCTCCTCTCCTTTATGAGTCTCTGTTGTCTGGACCCATCTCTTTTCCCTTATTTATTTGGACAAATTATCAGTATTGGTATCAGCAATACTAGCCTGGATTTTACTTAGTATCGAGTCGGAAAGGAAAAAAGTGTTATTACACATCACTAGTGGCTGCGTCTCATCTTTCTTATATCATTTAGATCATTTGTTGGTCCTCAATTCCTACTTGACTTGGAAGTCGTTTTGGCTCAGCAAGTATCATGGGCATCCCAAGACTCTTATATGTGCTCTGAGGATTGAAGAGGCTGCTGGAAGAGCCATGAAAGAGGACACACAAGAGCATCCTTTGCAGAGGTTTTTATGGACAACACATCCCTTTGTCAGAAATCAGAAGGAAATTGACACTTCTTATAATGGATCACAGTAAAAGATTCCATGTCTCTTAGAATGTGTTTCCTTGATTCCTTTCCTTGCATATTCTTGTCTTTTTCCTCACATTTGTGAATGTGCCTAAAGGTCTTTAAGCACTGAAAGTGATGAGTAAACAATACAAAATAGCAAATTTTACATATACAGTATTCAGATCAAACATGATGCTAATATGCACTAAATATCGCTGAAAGAAAAAGAATGGAGTCAGCTTCAAGTGATGATGACCTAGTGGTGATTTTTCTACATAAAATAAGTAAGAAATGGAAATTTTGGGTGCATCCTGTTCTGACAAAAAGACAAGAATACAGAGGAGACATTTCTGGGAGCTGACTGAGCAAATTAGCTGTGTGCGTAATTTATGTACGATGACTATAAAATTGAGTTTCCTAATGCTTTAACAGATTAAGAAGTATATCTAGTACTGAAGCAAGGTAAGCACCATGCATGGCTCCCTCGGCACCATACATGGCATTTCCTTTCACCTGCAAAAAGTTGGAAAAATCAACTTTGGTAGGAAAAATATTAATACCACTTTGTCACATGGCACAATTCATTATTGAAGTGAAAGGGTTTATTGACAGGATATTGATTTGAAAAATATAATTGTCAAAAAAAAAGATGCACAAAACATTTACCTTCAGTGTGAAAAGACCTTAGGACACAAAGAAAATATGCAAGTGAAAGAAATAATGACCCATATAAAAGACATGAGAAGCAGTCTTTAGGTGAATCCCAATTCCCCAAGTGCATCCACACTTCTCTCAATTGTGTCTTTTCCTTGTGTCTTAGTCCCGCCCACGTCAGATCCAAAGAAAAGATGCAGAAGCTGTGAGGCGAGAGGAACTGAGGAAACACATTTGAACTGACATGAGGCATTTTTTCTTCCAGTCCTTATGTGAAACATCCAATCATGAACCGATTTCCGATAAAGGGGCGTGTCAGTCTTAACAGACTTCTACAAAGGACGCACTTATGTATCCTCGGTACTAGCTCCTCCAGGCAGCCTCCTCACTCCTTGGTCCTCAGAGCAGAAAAAAAGAGCTCTGGAATATCCTTCATCATGAACAACTTCTGGAGGACCAAGGAATGATAAAATAAAGGATTTGGGATTCACCTTTTGTCTTTATATTTTGCATTCTCCTCTGTCGTGTCTATTTCTCATTTCCTCTCTTCTTTGTCGTGCCAATTTGCATTAGCAGACTGTAGCCTCTCATCATCGATCTTACTTTCCATCTTCTTGACAGTGCTTGGAAGACCTCGGGAGCCTCTCTCTCTCTGTCTTTGTCATTTCTCCCCGATTTTTTTTTTTTTTTTTTTGCCATTAGTCTGAATTACTCTAAATTAGTCTTAAAATCCAAATTTGTTTCAAATCCAGTATGAATGACGGTCAGACAAACATTAATAAATCACTGAAATAAAAGAAAGAAAGTATTGCAATAAAAATAATGTGAATGAATGGCTACTATATAACAACACACTGTTTAAAATGTATCTTTAGTTAGTCTGCCTCTATCTATCTTTCTCCAGCCCTGATTAGGTTGTTTCCCATCCACTGTGCTGTGTAGTACTGTGGTTAATTGGCACGTTCAATCAGAGAGACAAATGAAGAGAGGAGACTGACCTTTCAGAGGTAGTCACTGCTCTCCTGTCTTTTAACTTCTCTCGTCTTTCTGTCTTTTCCCTCTTATTTTCTGCTACATCTTCACTCTGTTGTTTATGTCTTTATGCTTGGCTTATTTTCTCTTACACCTCCTTTCCCTCTTCTAACCTTCCCTTCATCTTTCACCCCCTTCTTATCTTCTGCAGTGTTTTCTCTTCTCTTGTCTTCTCTTGCCTCTGTGGGAAATGAGTTGCCAGTCATCCCAATTTATTTTGAAGACTTATTTTCCAACTTGTCAGAAGAAGATGGCAGCATACATAGAGTACATGCTCACACACACACACACTTGTCTATGTGTGTTCATACTGTATGTGTCTATTTTCACTGCCACCCACAGCTAACAGCCCACCCCTCTCCACACCAAGCTATTCAAGTAGAAAGAAAAGCAATGGTCCAGAGTAGAACAATGACTGCTTCCATGGAGTGATGGACTCGTTTATCTGTCTGAGGCCTCAGCGTATCCCACTTGCTTTCTGTGTGACCCACCGACCATGACTGATGGTGCAATCATGCCATGTTGGGGTCTACATTATAGTGTGACCTCTCTGTGTCAAATGTACTCGTTAATGGCTGCTGTGTCATTCATCGCCCCAAGGGCCAGATGCATGTGTGCAAATACACATGTACACCACACAGCTAAGCAAATAATTATGAAATTCTTACCCTGGCTGGTGAAATATGGGCATATTCACATATTCACATTATTATAATCACGTTTCTAAAATAGTTCTTACAAGACAAAAAAGAGCATTTTTAGGCTTCAGACTTTGTATAATAATAACATGCCATTACATCTGTATTTTAAAGTGTAATTTTGTGAAAATATCATGCATCTGTTGTTTTATGGTGTGTGAGCAGTTGCCACAACACAATAATAATGTAGCCAGTTCCTGAACACTTTTACTACAGAGGGGAAAATAATTATTTGATCCCCTGCTGATTTTGTAGGTTTGCCCAATTATAAAGAAATTAAGGTTTTATAATTTTTATCATAGGTTTATTCTAAAGGATAGAGGCAGAATATCAACAAAAAAAATCCTGAAATAGCATGATACAAATATTGTAAATTGAGTTGCATTTCAGTAACTTTTAATGTGCCAGAAGTAAAAAATTAATTCCTGGATGGCTATGGACACTTCGGCGCTGTTCTGCAGGATGTGCCTCTATGTGGTGCTGACACACTGAGCTCATGCAAAGGAAAAGAATGGAGTCAGCTTCAAGTGATGATGACCTAGTGGTCTTTTTCAAGTTAAGTTAGCTTTAGCTGAAGTTATGGGCTCAGTATTATCATCAGGACATTGTCAACACTTGAGAGCATGAATTTAGTTTATCCTAGTGAATGTTTCAGTTAGTCACTTTTGTCATTAAGTTCATGAAAAATTCTGATGATTCAAGGCAGCAAGCTACACCATAGTGAGATAATGTTTTCATGCTGTGCTGATGTGTTAAAGGTGGCATTTGATCTTGTTTGTTCTACGATTTTTCACATCTTCTACATTTTCAAGTCTTTGAACAAATTCTACAACTATTAAAATGCCTCCAAAAGGGAAAAGAGCTAATAAACCAGAAGCGAATGAGGATGTTGAGGCGGAAGAGGTACAGCGGCGCAAGTAGCTGAGATGTTGAATCAGCAGAAGCTGATGTACACCGCACTAATGTGCCAACAGCAAGAAAGCTTCCAAGGCTTTGTGAAACTAATTATGAAGACAAACAACAAGAGACTCGACGACATGACCAAAGAAATACAGGAGATAAACACGAGTTTGCAGTTTACCCAGCAAGATGTGGATGCGATTAAAGCAGCCGTGGGGGAGCAGGAAATACATGCCAAAGACACAAGGCAGGACGTCTACAAAACTTGTGAGAGTCTAATAACTATAACGTATAAAATGGAGCAATTGGAAGCACAATCCAAGCAAAAAAACCTGATCTTTGAGGGAATCAAGGAGGCAGCTGGAGAAAGCTGGACGGAAGCGGAATGGAAGGTGAGGGAGATTTTAAAGGACAAACTGCAAATTCATCAAGAAATAGAGATGGAACGGGTTTACAGAGTTGGGAAACTTTCTGATCGTGGACCGAGGGCGGTGATGGTCAAGTTGATGAAAGAGAAAGATAAGGCAAACATTCTGCAGCAAGCAAAGAAGCTTAAGGGAACTAATATTTACATCAACGAAGATTACCCCGAGTTTGTGAGGAAGAGAAGAAGAGAGTTGATGC
>NW_018127953.1:500120-500348 GCF_001952655.1 Monopterus albus
GAGGGGCAGAGCCCATAAAACGGGGAAAACAAAGAGACAAAACAGAGGAGAGGCAGCGGCCGCCGAGCGGCCCTGACACAATGTTACGCTAAAGTATTAAAGGATAATATAAATAACATGAGAGGTACTTGGAATATATTAAATAAATTGATTATAAATAGTCCTTCAAGAGTAACTACCCTCAATATTTTATGGATAATGAAACACCGGTCCATAGATTGGAGGGTG
>NW_018127953.1:502200-510999 GCF_001952655.1 Monopterus albus
TTTAGTATATTACTTGTGTGATGTAGAAGATAATTATCTAAGAATGTAATTATATAAGAATGTTAACAATCTGTAAAAAAATGTTTTAGTATATTACTTGCGTGGTGTAGAACAAAATTATCTATGTAGTAATACTGCTTGCAAACCAATGATGGTAAGATGATGTTTGGGGGTAGGACTAGATAAGTCTAACTTCTTCCTTATATCAAGCATATACTAGGTATAAGCAAATTGAAAATGGATTAGCATTTGTGGATATGTGTGAAATTATGTGTGTTGACATATCGACTGTCTTTACATGCTTGAAAGAATAAAATCAATCAATCAATCAATTATTGTACACAAACATAGTTTGTACTGTTTATTTTTATGACATATTTTGTCTTTTGACTTGTACTTATCTCCTGCCCTAGGCAGTGGCAGAGGGTGTTTGATAAGAGGCCTCTTCAAACTACAAGTTTACTCTTCTGATGTGGTCGGCTACTGTGCTGCACTGCTGTGATCACTTCAGATTTTGTACTGTAATAGAAAAATATTCCTTAGGTATGAATTCATCCATGCTACTTTTGTAATGTCAGTGTTTTGTTTGTGAGAGAATCTATAAAGTTTCTCATCAAGCCAGGCCTCTTTCACTTGGTTTACACTATCAGCTGATTAATTTAATGAACCAAAATATTCCTGGAGTGTACAGAAAAGCTTTGCGCTACTTGTTCTTATGGTGTACAGGCAGTCCTATTTCTCACAAATAAAGCAGCTCAATAATAATAAAAAGTGCAAACAGTAGTTTGTGTTATTTTATTCAGTAGCTTCTATATTACCAGAGGTGAAAGCTACATTATGAAACAGTGCAATCAATATTTGGAACACATCTATATAAATCGTATACAGACCAGTAAAGGTCCTGGTCTTAATGCTTTAAGGTACCTTGAGATGGTCTTCCACCCAGTAGTGATCTATCATATTAGTATGCAGACCTGAGATGGATGCGTTAAGAACTTGTGGCCACATTTATTTTAAAATGTGCTAAATTAATTAAGCCACAGAGACAGACAAACTCTCTTCTGTTTCAGTCAAACTCTGTCACACAGACAGATATTCTGTCTTATATACACTATCATTCTATCTCACATTCACTTTCATGCTGTTGCTTACACATGACTATTCTCATTAACAGAGAACATAAATATCTCTTATATATGCTATTATTTGGTTTCACATACATTATTAAACCCACATTCTATCATAATTTAATACATATCCAATTATTTCCTCTTACATAAACTGTTATGCAAGGATATAATATGTGTACATGAAGTGTGTGTATGAGAATATATGGTGCTGTCTGTGAAAAGGTAGGCCTATGATGGTGCATATAAGTATTGTTGTGTGTGTTAGAGAGAATAATAGTTTGTGTAGGACAGTATGTAAGTAAATACAGGAAAGTATGACCGTACGTGTAAGAGGGAATAGTAGTGTGTATGGAAGAGTATAGTTGTGTTTTTGTATGAAGGTATGAATTATCATCTAAACGGCCACTCATACACCAGGATTTGGACAGTTTATCATGGTCATCCTGGCAGACCCTCTCAAGCTCTGTCAGATCTTGGGAGTCCATTCAGAAACTTATACATTTATATATACATTTTTAGTATTACATCTTTTTTTTCCAGTGCCAGTCAGATGCTGAGCTCTGTGTTTGTTCCTCATTTCCTTTCCTCTTGCCAATTTCTGTCATCAGGCTAGTGGGTGGGGGTGACAAAATAAAATTTTTCGGAATATTAAAAAGCCAAAATATGCCACTTTAAGATTTACTAAAAGTACTATAAATGTATTTAAAACTATCTGTACAGCTGTGCTGACCTCACGTTTGCTCGTTATAATTTTTCCCATGAATATAGCTACTGTAGGTAGGTAGATGTACCTTTAACTTGGCATCCTCACTAGCCACGACAACCAGATATATCTGCTCATGCACTACAGTATGTCTGTCTGCATTAGTGTCATTATGAGCTTTTCGCTTTGACCTTGAGCTGATCTCTTCCATAAGTATCTAGTGAGTGTGTGTGTGAGTGTGTGTGTGTGTGAGAGTGTGTGTGTGTGTGTGTGTGAAAGAGAGATGAACTCTAAGCCTTTTGTTCCAGAGGGATGAAGTGTCAGTGTGATCATGGAACACTGACCCATTTGCCCCATAGATTGCCTTGTTAAATGGCACTTGTCTACCTGTCAAAATCCCTCTAGGCCCTTTATCTGTCTTAATAATATCAGCCAGTAGTATATAAGTGTATTAAGACAACAGTTGCCTCTGAACATCAAAACATCATGATCTTCTTTAGGGGAGAAATCACATTGAGAGCCCCAAGTGCCATTGACTGAGTTGCATTTTAGTTGGACTTTGGATTTTATTTCTATTATTTTCCCTCGTGTTGTGTGAAGTGCATTCAATTGGTCCCACAGCGTTTTCCATCTATTGTCTGATTGTTCCAAGTCTCTTGCTGATTCTTAATGCTGGCTTTTTCTCACTGATTGCTTTCCTTCTCCCATGTCTTCTCTGAAGAGCAATCAGAAGAGACAAATTCAACTGTGGATCTCACTGATGCTGTCTTTCTCCCACCAGTCATTTCAGTACATTTACATATTTCCTCATGCACTGAACAGCTCTCTGAAGTGTAGGTGGGGTGCGTCTGTGTGTGTGCTATGTATGTGAATATGTGAAATCCTGATCCTCTAAATACCCTACTGAAGCTGTTGCCCAGAATCTCAGGAAAATGAGATTGATAGAACATGATAATCAACAGAAAGATGAGATAAGATGATAAAATAGCCCACACTTGATTATAGACATTGTCTTCTTAGCTTCTTGCTGGAGTATGATGTGGGATCTAATTAAATGATCGCTTAATTAATTCATCGAGACTGTAACCCTAATTTTCACTGGATGCAGCTGCATTGTGTTCCTCCTGCAACCTGATTTTGATCATTCCTTTGTGTGGCTTCATCCTCCACTGGCTCCGTCTGCAGAGCATCTGCGAAAAATCTGCAGAACAGCTTGTGGTGCTGATTTTTCACATAGGATATTGTTATTCGTTTTTGAGCTTCTACAGTAAGTAGGCTTTGTTGTTAAATGGTTTATTTTTTACCTGTTAATTGTGTTTATTGTTCTTATTTCTTACTTTGTTGACTATAGCCTGCAGACAAAAGCAGTTTTCACACATGAACTTTAGACTACTGTATGTCTGCAGAATCAGGCCTGGACTTTGCTGAGAGTTGCCCTTTCACACATGTAGCACACATCAGGAAGTAGTTCTTCTCAGACATGAGCTCACCTAGTGGAAATATTCTATTTGATTTATGCCTGGGGGGCAGCCTGGGTAGAGCGTGCAGGACATGGGGCATGTAACCATTTTATAATTTGGTCCTAAACAGCCAAGTTTCTTTCCCCTCCTTAAATTTGTCTTATGATTCTGGCACTGGCTCTTAACAACATAAGCTCCTGAATCTGTGTCTCAATTTAGATATTTTCGTTGGTGAATTCATATCAGATGTTTGTATCCTATCAGTTTTGCTCTGGTCACATGATAAATCATCATCAACACGCCCACAAGCTCTGTATGAATACTGCGGACTATACTGTACTCTCACATGGGCTCACTACAGCTCACTCGGACCATAGATGGAAGTTGCACTAGGGAGCTGGCAGAGTAAAATCCGCTTAATGTCCAGGTCAGCTGACTCTGACTTTTGCCTTCTCACATACAGCTCTGACTTGTAATGTCTAGAGAATTTTAGGGTTCCACTGCATGTCTGAAAAGGGTTAAAGACTATAGTTATGGATAAAGGTTACAGTTAAGTCATTATGAAACACAGATCAAAGATTTGTGGCTATGTTTCAGTTGTGAACAGTAACTTCATCCCAATCATTTCATAGCCTATGTTTCATACAGGGGGAAAACACATTCTGACTGGCAGGTCAAACTTTGTCAGATGTGTCCCAGATGCAGTCATCGATCAAAAATAGACTCAGTAAATATCTGGAATGGAGAAGCACATGTGGAATAGGTTGGAGACGGAACGCAGTCGGACCCAACGGGAGCACAGACTGGAATCGATCACCTCTGGCGAATGTGTCACAGATAGAATGCAACGCAACCAAATCCAGAGGAAATTAATTCATTTCAATGTTATTTTTTATTTGTATAGCACCAAAACACATGGCGACAGTGGGGAGGAAAAACTCTCTTTAATGGAAGAAACCTCCGACAGACCCCAGCCTAGGCCTATAGCTGCATAACTATAAGCTTTATCAAAAAGGAACGTCTTAAATCTCATCTTAAAGGTAGAGAGGGTGTCCGCCTCCCAAACTGAGACTGGGAGTTGGTTCCAGAGGAGAGGAGCTTGATAGCTAAAGGCTCTAAATTTTATTCTGGATTTAAATTAGGGGTAAATGTTTGCATTTTATATTCAAATTCAACACAGTCTTGTCCCCATCTCCATCTAACATTTCCTTAATTTGGGTTATTCTTTTTTTTCATGTGTTTCTTTTCCGGAATTTTATTGCACTTGTAAACTTGTCATTTCAGAGATAATACTGGGTACTGCACTCATCTGAAAGCACAAGATTTCATTAGAGACATTCCATAACCATTTACATGGGCATTCAATTGTGAGTTTTGTAATGAGTTCATGAGCATTTGTACATAATGTGTTTCATGTTTCTGTCTTCAGAATGATTTGTTTACAAGGGTTAATTGTCACCTGTGCCATGTTTTCCAATCTGACTAAACAGATAAGAACCACAGAGTAGGAGAATATGATTTAGAGGCAGAGAAAAAAAATTTGTGGATCCCACCTTTCTGCAGGTTGGTGGTAAAATGCCTGAGACAGCAAGTGACACCTAAACAAACCCTTATTATCCCTCACAATATATGTGCCAACAATTACAAATCGACTCTCAGGTGCCTTCCTTTGAGAAAACATATCAGCTTAGGCTATGTATGTAGCACAACCTGCTATTCAGATTCCATTACAGTACAGTACAGTGTAAACAGACTTATTTTAAACATAATGTAAAATCCAAGTTTTTGAACCAACAGCTGTCCCAAGGCAATTTTTGATAGTTTTGCTAGAATCCTGATTTGTTTTCCTCTGCTATACAGCCATTAACTTTGTCTATCTGTCATGGACTGCCAACAGCATTACTGCCCTTAATTGCTAAAAGCTCAGAACAAAGGTACATTTATGTTCATGTGTTAATTTTAATTCATTCATGTTGAGGTCTTCTGTTTTGCATCTCAGAGCAGCTGGGTTCTGGAATTAAAAGATCAAACCTGTACAGCTGTTTATTTTTTTATGTGTTGGATCATTACTTCATTTTCCATGACTGATTGGTGTCCCTAAACACAGCTGCTGGTAGCTGAGTCTGGGATCCAAATTATTTAAAATGCAAATGGTTGATGAAAAGTTGTGCAATCTCTTAACAAGTGGTGTCGATTAAAAGGAAAAATCATTGTTTGTAACTGGTGTTACAGCTTACTAAGTATTTTCTGATCTCACAATCCTATTGACAGGTCAGTGTTGTGTCAGTGTCGTTTTTGTCCCTTCCAAAATTAGTACAGATCACTGTTTAAAATTAATTCTGTTTTTAGAGGTTTAGTTAAGTTTAGGTGCAAAAACATTTGTTTGTGGTTGAGAAGGAATCTTGGTTTGGGTTAAAATAAGTACTTTGTTTAGGTTAGGGGACCCTTTGTCATCATGGTAACAATTACAACATAGCTAAGAAATGATCATGGTCATGGTTTAAAAAACAATCAGAGGTGTTCTGCCCATGTTAAAGTCAAACATGCTATTGTCCCAATCATTCCTTGGACTTAGAGTATACACAGCCTTTGTCAGTCTAAAATAAGATTTTCTCCTTTGCCCCAGATGGCAAGGATTAATAACTGCTTCTCCCACTATGGGGCTCTGTAGTTTGAAAATGCTCAAATATCATTTTGATGGATTTGCAGAAGTGATTGTTCTTTTCTCAAATTTGCATATGTATTCCTTAAACAACATCTGTATGGCAAAACATAAAACACTGAAACGATGCTCTTAAAGAAGGAATCCCTCATTTTCCACATAAAGGCAATGAGGAGTGTTGCTTGCATATAATGTCTTCTGTGGCTTTAGAGGAGCTTTACTAAGTCAGAGAAAATAACTCTGAAGATGGCATCATAATTATCTTGGCTTTGGGCAGTTGAAGACTAGGTGAAGTCAACAGTCTTCATAGTTTGCTCTTTTCAAATGTAAAAATGAATCTGTCTACCAGAACCTCGTAACTTGTTTGTTTAATCTGTACCTTGAAATGTAAAACCAGCAAGTCATTTTATTACAACACTTGATCACAAGATGTGTAGTACTTTAAGAGGGTTATTGTCATCTCAGTGGAGGTTTGAGATATACCTGGTCATATTAGGATTTAGTGAAAAATGTCCTTCTAGATATCGTCTGTTCTCTGTTGCTGCAAACCAAACTGAAAACGGCATCGCAAGGACATGTTAAAATGTTCAAATCACTTTTGGTTTAGCTCCTCTAATGGACCCTCCATTGTGCAGAATAATTAGGCTTTTTACATGCCATAGAGGTGTCAGCATGCTGCTGTAATTAAAAAGAAAAACCTTTGTGAGTGTCACAGGGAACTGGCTAAGTCGTTATCACCATCACTAAACAGGCTTTGTTCCTTCATTGACTGCATGTGTGTGAGCATGCTGTCATCTGTGTAATGAATTGCACTGAACTGTCTGTCCTTGGATATAGAATAATGAATGTTTGATACATTACATGATATATTTGATGGCACACTTTGGTTCACATCATCCCCTACAGTTTTCACCCTTCATTCACTGTCAAATAGTGAATGTTTGTTACAGCCTCTCTAACATTACAACTTTTTAGGCAACATATTGAACTTCTGCCATTTCATCTTCTATTTATAGTTTTTATATAGATCATTTTAAAAATAAATATAGGGAAAAATTGAGTCCACCTCTGGTCACTCTTATCTGAGTGACCTCCATCTCAAGTCCATTTCCAGAGAGTGGGCCATGTTCTCAAGAGTGTACCACTGACTCCCATGGTTACATATATGAAATACATGTTAAAAGACTTGCCAGGCTGAAAATGAAGAAGAGAAATGAAGCATCACCTGCTAACCATTCATTCCACAGTAGCTAGGGTCTGTGGCTTAATAAAAAATCAAAATTCAGATGAGCCTTGCAACAGCTTGCCCACTCTGTGTATGATGATCCATCCTCGCACATATTGGCACAAGGAGTAATGCAACATCCACCTGGACCAGCCCCCTGAGGGATAAACTGGTGAGTCTGCTGTTGTGCAGAAGTACCATTAGGGATTCAGCAAATGCACTGTTCTTGCTTGTCACGCCAATATAATTCCTCCTAGACTGTTGTTTGCCCTTCAGAGGAGAGTGTAAGTGATTTATAGAAGTATGCTTATTAGAAGGAACACTAGGATTATAATTTGAAATTATTTTGTTCACGTGAACCATGTTAGGACACGTGGGTCTCAGATGTGACTGAGTTCAGCCAGCCTTGAGACAGAAAGAGCCTGTGGTTGCTTGCCCAGGTACCTGTCTGGAATTAAACTGGTTTGGTTTTATGTTTTATACAGTACAACTGGGCGGCACAGTGCTGTGGTGGTTAGCACTGTCGCCTCACAGCAAGAATCTTCCAGGCCGACCTGATGCCTTTCTTAACACAATTTCACTTTCTCAAATCTAAGAATATTTTCCTTGTCATAAGGAGAAAAAAGCAAATATTAAGCCACTTTTTATGGCGGTTTCTTCACATTCCAGTGGGCCCTGTGGAGACAGGGAGGTTAGATAAGGGTTAGATCAGGGGTGCAAGATGTACGGCCTGTGGGCCAGGTCAGGCCTGCTGGGTTGTTCAATCCGGCCTGCAAGATGAATTTTTAAAGTGAAAAAATGCATAAAAGACATGAACTAGAAATTTTTTATAAAATGGTATTCCTAAATTATCTGCCAGGGGCGCACTGTGTTAATCAGAGTAGAAGAAGCGGCACAACTAGTCTACATGGTCTCACCCTCACACCCTCATTAGCCAAAATGTCTTTGTCAAAAAGGAGAAAAGTGGATATAGAGTGTAGACTTTTCCAAGAAAAATGGACCACTTCCTATTTATTCACAGAGATAAATGGGAAACTTGTGTGCTTGGTGTGCCATCAACAAGTGTCGGTGCTCAAGGAATACAAAATTCCTCATCACTATGAGACTCATCATGGTGAAAAATATGACATCTTGCAAGGACAACTGAGAAAAAAGAAGATAAATGAATTGCTGGTGGTTCTGAGGAAACAGCAGTCCTTTGTCACCCGGAGCCAAGAAGTCTGTGAAGCAGCAGTAAAAGCCAGGTACCTAATTGCTAATGAAATTGCAACAGCATCAAAGCCATTTTCGTCAAAACATGCATGATGAAGGCTGCAGAACTCATGTGCCAACATTTGTCTGATGAGGATTACTATGAGAGGATTTCGGAACTAATGTGCACTGACATTCAAGATATTGCTCAACTGGCCATATTTATTTGTGGATTTAATGAGACTTTGATCATCACTGAGCAGTTCCTTGAGTTGGTGCTTATGATGGACACAACAACAGCTCAGGACATTTTTCATCTGTGGTTGGAGTGCTGGAGTCGGAGTGGATTGGTCCTCTGCCATCAGCCTGGCTACAGACGGTGCACCATCAATGATCGGGAGAAAAGCGGGCGCTGTTGGAACAATCAA
>NW_018127953.1:511201-533678 GCF_001952655.1 Monopterus albus
CCTACCATACCACACTGAAGTAAGATGATTAAGCAGAGGTGCTGTGCTGAAGCATTTCTTTGATCTATGAGAGGAAATCGGACAGTTCATGGACAAAAAAGGAAAACCAGTGATGGAAATACAATCTCAGGAATGGCTGCAGGACTTTGCATTTCTGGTGGATATTACAGAGCACTTGAATATTCTTAACAAAATGTTGCAAGGCCGCAAAAAACTTGTCACACAGTTTTATGACAGCATACGTGCATTCAAGTTGAAGCTGACTTTGTGGGAGACACAGCTGGCAAGTGGTGACCCTGCCCATTTCCCCTGACTAAGTGTATGTGTATGTGTATGTGTAACAGGCATTAATACTGACATGAAACAGTATAAAGACAAGATTGCGGGATTGCTATTGGAGTTTCTGGTCTTTGATGAACTCAAGACAGAATTTGCAGTTTTTCACTTACCCTTCACAGTCAAAGCTTCTGATGTGCCTGTTGACATCCAACTAGAAATAATTGATCTGCAATGTGATGCAGATTTGAAGGACAAGTTTTTCTCAGTGGGCTTGGACACATTTTATCAGTATCTCTTGCCAGGATACCCCAAATTAACAGCCCTGGCTGCAAAAATTTGGTGCATGTTTGGGACAACCTACCTTAGTGAACAAGTTTTCTCAGTAATGAACATCAATAAAACAAAATTGAGGTCGCTAACACACAAGCACTTAAATGACATTTTGAGATTGACTGCTACTCAGGACATGATGCCTGATGTTGATGCATTTGTGCAGACCAAAAGATGCCAAGTGTCAGGAGCCAAAACAAAAAGTAATCTAGATATGACTAACTCCTTCAAAATGCTGCTTCAGACACTGATTGCATTTAAAGAATTGCGAAGGCGGGGTACACCCTGGACAGGTCGCCAATCCATTGCAGGGCTAACACATAGACAAACAACCACACACATGCACTCCTATGGGCAATTTAGAGATACCAATCAACCTAAGCTGCATGTCTTTGGACTGTGGGAGGAAGCTGGAGTACCTGGAGAGAACCCACACAAGCACGGGGAGAACATGCAAACTCCACACAGAAAGGTCGGCGTGAGTTGTCCGATATTTAACAGTTCTTCTCTGGTAAAAGTAATCTGGAATGGGCTGCAAAAGAGAGAGAAAACAAAGAAAAAAACTAACACAAGAGAACGCGAGTAACCAAGGCTGCCATCGCCTCCTCAAAATCGTTAATGATGTATTTTTAATTGCTGATACAGGAAATTTTGCTTCTCTCTTGTTTTTAGATCACAAAATCCTTATTGATAGGCTTCAACATCTCATAGGTATCTCTGGCACAGCTTTGAAATATTTCAGTTTTGGCAGTTTCATTTCCCACACTGTTCCCCTGTCCTTTGGTATTCCCCAAGGTTCCATCCTTGGTCCTATATTATTCCTTTTATATTCCTTTAGGCTCCCTCATCAGGAAGCATGGAATCTTTTTTCATTGCTTTGCTGGGGATATTTATCTGTATCTCACTGTTAAGTTGGTAGGTAGTAATCATCATCAGACTGTCTGATATCAGGACCTGGATGGCTTCTAACTTCTTAAACCTAAATGAAAGCAAAACCAAGCTTATCATTGTTGGCCCAAATGACACCAGTGACACCTTTGTTTTGACCTTAGGGTTCCTAAATTCCTATCATAAGCTGGGTATCATTTTGGACAGCACCTTTAAGTTGGATAAACAAATTAACTGTGTGATTACAAGTTTTTTCAAGCTGAGGCTTTTGTTGAGGGTTAAACCTATTCTTCTTAAAAGAAGCTCTCAAAGCTTATTCATGCTTTTATTTCAAGGCATTTGGATTACTGTAACACCCTTTACTGTGGGGTGTGTCTATCTTCATTAAATCATTTACAACTGACACTCAGAAAAGGGAGTGCATGTATCTTGTTCTAGCTACTTTACAATGGCTGCTAGTCCATTTTCAGATTCAGTTAAAAATGTGTTGATAGTTTTTAAGGCATTAAATGGTTTGGTGCCCTCCTATTTGTCTGACCTCTTTGTACATATTGGGGTGGCTGTGGCTCAGGAAGTAGAGTGGATCGTTTTCTAACCGGAAGATTAGTGGTTTGATTCCTGGCTTGTCCAATTAACATGTTGAAGTGTCCTTGAGCAAGACACTGATCCCCCAGTTGCTCCCAGTGATAACACCAGTGTGTGAAATTGTGAGCATTTGAGAGTGTGAATGGCCAAGTAGTGTCAGTGTGCTGTAAAGCATAGAAAAGCACTATACAAGTATAAGACCATTTATACCTTATCCCCCTCCTGTGTTCTGTCTGTTCTTGGTAATTCCCAGATCTAGAAAGAGCAGTAGCAGGGATTATGCCTTTTCTGTCATTGCTCCTAAATTGTGGAATGAGTTGCCTCCTCACTCGTTGTTTTTAAGTCCTTGTTAAAGACACATTACTATGCTGCTGCTTTCAACTCCTTATGATAACTTTATTTTTGCTCAAAAGAAAGTTTGATGGGGTGCCTCCTTCTATTTATGCACAATTTTATTTATTTATTTTTTAATTATTATGTAGAGCACTTGATGCTCTGTTTGTTGCTTGGAATGAGTTGCCCTTTTATCCTGGCTTCCTTACCTTTTGTTTAACATTTTTGCTAAAGCTATAGTATTATGTCACAGTATACTACTACATTTTTAACTCCTTGTGACAGTTTCACTTGCTCATAAGGAAGTTTGTTGGGATGTCTCTTTTAGGGTGCTTGTTTTTATTTAGGTTTCCTCTTGTGTTTTTTTTTATTTTATTTTTCTATGTACAGCACTTTGGTGCATTGTTTGTTGCTTGTAAAGTGCTGTACAAATAAACTGACATTGGCATTGACAGAGGAATGTCTTTCACTAACCCCAGGAGTTGTTTTATTTTTCCCTGTCAAAAGAAGAAGTTTTATTTATTTAGTTATTTTTTTTATCTCCCTGTAGGTAAAAGGCTGGCCTCAGTGAGTTCGGACTGATAGGCATATCCCATGAATTGGAATGTAGCCTCTTTTCGCTGACATTTAAAAACTTTGTTTCTTTTCTCAAACAAGGTAATTTTGACAAGAAATGACCTAACTCTGATAAGTTAAAAGCTTCTTCACTTCTTACTGCAGATAAGTTACAATAGGCACATTATGCCCTACACCAAAAAGAAGTTGACAGTGAAACAATGTCTTTTTATTCTACAGAAATACAGAACATTAGATCTACTACTGCATAAACTATTTCATCTTACCCAGTAGTTGTTTTTCAGTCAAAGTCACTACTACCCTGCTTGGATGTCACACTTGGAAGTAATGCACAATTTCGAAGTGGCATGTACACATTATCATAGTTGTAAGCATGTTTCTGTCTGTTCTCTGGCGCAAGTATAGGTAAATATTTATGAATTTCGATAATTATAATACCATTGAATGAGAACTAATTTCTGATTGGTGGTAGGACTCTTGATAGCTTGTAAAGGTTTTACAGTGAAGTATAGAACAAGGTTTTTCAATGCCTACCAGTGTAATGTGTGTTCCTTAAAGGGAAATATATCTGGAAAACCTCAAATATGCTCTTTAGGAGCTCGATGCCGATCTCTCTCAGCACCAATCAGACAGATTAGCCATTGCAGTAGCTAGACAAAGTTATGTTGTAGGTAGAATTTACCAGATAGGTCTGACATTTTAAGTTTATGATGGATGTAAGGTTTATTAGAAATATATTGATTTCAGATACATGTGACTGTTTTGCTGTTGAACTTGGACTGAAGCAAATCTTGGATTTGCTGCTTTAGATAAAAACAGTAAAAGAGTTCTATCTTTGCAAGCTTTTTTATATAGTTTGTTAAAGAAACTTTAATATACTAAATATACTATTGCTATTCCTTATCTCAGAGCAATTTCCTAGCACAAAATAATGTTGGCTTCACATTTATTAGCAAGGAAGGAACATAAAGAGACATAGAAACATGTGAAAATACAATTTTAAAGAAATTTCTTTTAAATCATTTAACTTTTCTTAAACATCACTGTAAAAAATTCCCCTCAGATATATCTGCTAGTCAGAAATGTTGCAGGTACTTTTTTACTTTCATGATAAAAATGCCCCTACATATTTTCTTCATTCAGTTGCACAAATTGAGAAGCTCTCCAGCAGAGTAGTGTAATATGCATGCAGTGATTGTCTCTCAGATGTGTTGTATAAACAATTTTGAAATAGAATGGTGCTGGTGTAGTTGGCTAGTAAACATAGCTATTAACACATGGGAATAGCAAGATTTGCATGTTTAAAGATTATCTAGCCAACCTTTTAAACCATGCCAGTGATTATATCATACATAAAAAAATGTTGTGCCCTTGATAAGTTTTCCTAAGGTACAGCTATCTATGCATGATTGTTTGTCTGACATTTGTATTTATGTGGTGGTCAGCCCTGAATGCAAGTGTGCTTGCACCCAAAATTCACTGGAGACAGTTGCATGAGTCCCATTAACTCAGTTGCAGAGTGCAGCATTAATTCTGGCTTGGCTGCATTGATACACTGCTTAGTAAATTGCATGATCTGCATTAACTGGAGAATGTCTTCATCCACCTGCCAGCACTGTCACTAAAATAGTGAAATAACCCTCAACCTCCTCTCGAAATCAGTACATTTGTTTCCCCATGGATGGGGCATTGGAAACAGACGAGACGTTCTACTGTTAATTGAAAGTCTGCTTCCTTTGTTTGAACCCCTTTGTCATTACATTCTTGAATCACCCAACCTTCTTGCTGTAAGGCAGCATCACTAACCACTGTGCCACCATGCTGCCCCATTCTTGAATCATCTATTTTTCATACCCATGTAACAGGTCACTTTATTGTGTTGCCAGTTGGGTTAAAAAATCATTTGTCTAATGCTTAGTTTTCAGAATGACACTAAGGCCTGTATTTTAAAGCATTCAACTGGTAGAGTTGAAAAACAATGCTGCTCAAGTGTTTTTACTGTCCATGGCACCAAAATGAACCTCCAGTTTTGTTTTTTTTCCTAGCCCACAACACCACAGCTGATGTTGTAATCCTGCAGAGACTAATATACAGCACATGCTGTGAGGAAAGTTCTTTTATTTTGAAAAGAGAAGACTAATAAAAAGATATATATTTCACTATGTGAAATTTAATATACATTAACGTATTAAAATAAGCATGTGCACATGGATCTTCACTGTTTAGGATAAACAGGAAAGACTGACTTCAACTTGGCGGTATACAATATTTGTATGAAAAGATGTTACTATCTGATTGGTCCAAAACTGTTGGGGAGAAGTTGTGGTTTAAACTTAACTCTCCCAAGATTGGTCCTTCAGTCCGTCCATCCTCCAATCATCCTCTCTGCTTCAATGGTTGTGGACAGCGCCCTAAAAGGGGCAGAATTCCTACTCTTTCTTAATTTCTACATAGACACTTACATCTTCCTTTGTGTCCAACTAACTGCTAGATTTCAGGCATTGCTTTCCAATAAAACTGCTCTGCCTGTGTGTGTCTGTATATTGCCCTGCCTTTGAAGTTGTCTTCCTCTTCCTGACTTTTAGATCTAGTCTCTTGTTTATTACCCTTGGTGTCCCAGTGACCCCAAATTCCCTGGCCTCTTCAGCCAGGTGGTGGTAATAAAGTATCTGTGGACCCTCTTTGTCAAAGCTATAAACCTAATGAGATTCAGTGTTTTAGTGAACCAGTCTCCCTTAATGTTAAACAGTGCTCCAGTTGGCTAACACAGTATACTGACCAGTGATTCAGTGCACACATAAGGTCATATGTAACTACATAACATAAACACAACTGTGAGATTAAAATATATAAACTTATGTATGCTATATAATAAAAACCCTAACTAATTATATTCATTTCTATCTAAAAATGAAAATCACCCTAACAATGCTAATAAGGTTACATAAATCACATAAAGCAGCAGGCAAAATGAGGCAATGACAGACAATGGCAAAAGTTTTCTGGCCAAAATTGTGAAATTAGCTATTTTTCCTATCAGACTGCCCAAAGTGTTCATTGAGACTAACACAGTGATGAGGGTCTAATTGTTTGGGCAACCTGCACCTGCTGATCCTCCTTCACAATCCTTCTCATGAGCAGGGTTGACACAGGTCACAAACTGCTCGGCTTGTGAACTGAGATTGTCATTTCCAACCCAACCTGCACACACACAAAGAAAGAAAATGAGACAAAGGAATAAAGTGTATGCGTCAGTGTTTTTATTTTATTGGTTAAATAAGCCACATAAACAAAACACAGTACCTGGTAACGGTGCTCACCAATACTGGGCTACAACGACTCAGTCGTTAGGGGACATTGTTGGCCATCAAAGAACTGAAACACCACTGACTCAATGCCAGTCGGGCAGAACTAATGAAGCCTCTTGGATGAGAGGTGAAACGTCTTTGACATAAAAACCTAGTCCAGTTGATTTTTTTCTAAGTCATCATCAGAATTTAATAATACAGAACATAATTGGTAGGAAAAGAAGATAGATGTGGTCATGGCGACTGTGTTTAGCTTCCTCATGAAAACCTTCTTTTACGAGCCTCTCCAGATCTGAAAGCATGACATGTCAGGTTTCAAAGTCAAGATTCTGTTAAAGGGAATGAGAGAAGCTGGTTTGATTGGCCATTACCAAAGCCAACTCCAACTGCTCATGATACATTCCTCTCACTAATAATGGATTCTGCCTCTGTTCCATGTAGTTCCTTGCTGCACCCAATACAGTATGTGCCAATACTGGCGGTCACCAAAATTGGTAAAAATTGTTGGACACATCCATATAGGTCTTTGCCTGGAGTTTAGATTTACAGTTTGTCTCTGCGCTGTGTTTCAGGAAAACAGACCAATGAGTCTCTGACAAAAACCTCAGGTAAACAAGAAATGTCTTCTTGGGTGGTTGTAGTCAATTGTAATCAAACAGATCTTAAATATGTCTGTGCAGATTCTCAGTCATCCAGGTCATAGTAAAATGAAATAACCTTAGAGAGATCAACTGGACTTAGATTTCTAGATCGAAGATGTTTCACCTCTCATCCAAGAGGCTTCATCAGTTCTGACTGATGAAGCCTCTTGGTGAAACATCTTCGATCTAGAAATTTAAGTCTTGTTGATCTTTCTAAGGTTATTTCAGATCTTAAATACAGTTGTTGAACTGCAATGAAGTTTATGGTATTAGAAGCTGATATTCCTAGTACAAGGAGGTACCGCCTTTTAGGTATAATTTTAAACATTCCCAAGCTGTTCAAATTGCTAAACCACACTTTTATGAAACTGGAGACTATGGTGATTTTAAGTGCTGTAAAATAGGGAACATTTTTTTGGTTTTCTGGACATATTTCTAGCTTCTTTAATTTCTATATTTTCCACACTTTCACGGTAGCATCAAAAGCAAACAAATATATGAAGGTGAAAGCACTTATACTGTATACTCCATGTCCTGCCTGGCAGGGACATGAGTTCTTATGTTCAACTCCTTATTATTTTGTGTGATAGTGTGCAGTTTTCTGTGCTTGTCTGTGTGTGCGTGTTAGAAGTATAACCCCAGTGTCACATCTTCACAGGATAATACGTGCAAAAAAACATACACGTACATGTCAAAGGATCTTTGGAGGTGAATGAATCATTCTGTGTTTGCATAGTGCCAGCTTAAAAAAAATGTTGGGGCTTATAAATGAAATAGAATATTTTAAACTAGTTTACAAATGTGGATTTTTGAGAAGGTGAGGAATACGGAAATGTTCCCAAAGTCTTCTAGTTTGGCTTCAGTGTAATGTACTTTGACCCTTAAAAATATGTTCAGCTGTACAAAGCTGCTGTATTTGTCTCCTCTGTGAAGTGGTTTATAATTAAAGGATGACTTCTGTTTTTTTAAATTGCTGTATTTCTGCTAAAAGTGGGTATGGTGACTGTCGGTAGTGTTGATTTTGCTATCACCATCTCTACTACCTCTACTCTGTTGTAGAGACTGGAGGAAATGAAAAGACTTGTCATTGAGGCAATCAGCTAGTTTCCAAAATAACTCACACATAATTTCAATCAAATAGCTTTTCACACTTATCTCTGAGTCAGAAAGAAACCAAATATGAATATTTGGACTAATGTCTAGGGTAGCAACTACAGCTACAGTAGCTGCATAAGAATAAACTGTAATGCCTGGGAAGCTGACCTGATCACTTGGTCATATCCTTCTACCAACATGGATTTGTTTATTGTCTAAGTTCTAAGTGAAGGTGAAGATCATCTCAACCTGAACCACGATATTTTCCCAAACCTAATCAACTAGTCTTGTGTCAATACAAATGCAGCCATCTTAAATTGCTGGATGGTCTGTGGCTGAAACTTGCACAATCTGTGGCTGGTCCCCACCCAGTACTTGCTCTGAGTGTGGCTGGAATCATATGCCCCTCAATGATAATAATGTTAGCATCACCTTGCTAATGCCCCTAAGCATCATGTGTGGAAGCCAAATGCAGTGCTGTATATAAGCATAAAGCATAAACTTTATAGCCAAGTATTATCAAAAATATAAGGAATTTGACTCCAGCCCAGTGACCCAGATGTGCATGACAATATAAAACCAAAATAAAACCAAAACCACAACTAAAAAAAAAAATGTACACACATGCATTTATACAACTTAAAAAAGAGCTACTACATGTACATCTGTGGTGTGTACGGCATCCTGCCATACCCTTAAACATAGACTGACTGTTCATAAGTGAGATGACCCAGTGGAAGAAACTGTCTCTGTGTCTAAATGTTTTGGCATACAGTGACCTGTTCTGCCACCTGGAGGGGAGGAGTTCAAACAGACTATGTCCAGGATGTGATGGGTCTGCAGAAATCTTCTCTGCCCTTCTTTTGACCCATGAGGTGTACAGGTCCTCCATTGAGGGCAGGCTTGTACCAATGATTTTTTAGCAGATTGACCTGTCCGCTGGAGTCTGTTCCTGTCGAGCCAAACCAGACAGTTATGGAAGTACATAAAACAGACTCGATACAGTGCCTTGCGAAAGTATTCGGCCCCCTTGAACTTTGCGACCTTTTGCCACATTTCAGGCTTCAAACATAAAGATATAAAACTGTAATTTTTTGGGAAGAATCAACAACAAGTGGGACACAATCATGAAGTGGAACGAAATTTATTGGATATGTCAAACTTTTTTAACAAATAAAAAACTGAAAAATTGGGCGTGCAAAATTATTCAACCCCCTTAAGTTAATACGTTGTAGCGCCACCTTTTGCTGCGATTACAGCTGTAAATCGCTTGGGGTATGTCTCTATCAGTTTTGCACATCGAGAGACTGAAATTTTTGCCCATGCCTCCTTGCAAAACAGCTCGAGCTCAGTGAGGTTGGATGGAGAGCATTTGTGAACAGCAGTTTTCAGTTCTTTCCACAGATTCTCGATTGGATTCAGGTCTGGACTTTGACTTGGCCATTCTAACACCTGGATATGTTTATTTGTGAACCATTCCATTGTAGATTTTGCTTTATGTTTTGGATCATTGTCTTGTTGGAAGACAAATCTCCGTCCCAGTCTCAGGTCTTTTGCAGACTCCATCAGGTTTCCTTCCAGAATGGTCCTGTATTTGGCTCCATCCATCTTCCCATCAATTTGAACCATCTTCCCTGTCCCTGCTGAAGAAAAGCAGCCCCAAACCATGATGCTGCCACCACCATGTTTGACAGTGGGGATGGTGTGTTCAGGGTGATGAGCTGTGTTGCTTTTACGCCAAACATAACGTTTTGCATTGTTGCCAAAAAGTTCGATTTTGGTTTCATCTGACCAGAGCACCTTCTTCCACATGTTTGGTGTGTCTCCCAGGTGGCTTGTGGCAAACTTTAAACAACACTTTTTATGGATATCTTTAAGAAATGGCTTTCTTCTTGCCACTCTTCCATAAAGGCCAGATTTGTGCAGTATACGACTGATTGTTGTCCTATGGACAGAGTCTCCCACCTCAGCTGTAGATCTCTGCAGTTCATCCAGAGTGATCATGGGCCTCTTGGCTGCATCTCTGATCAGTCTTCTCCTTGTATGAGCTGAAAGTTTAGAGGGACGGCCAGGTCTTGGTAGATTTGCAGTGGTCTGATACTCCTTCCATTTCAATATTATCACTTGCACAGTGCTCCTTGGGATGTTTAAAGCTTGGAAAATCTTTTTGTGGGGCTGAATAATTTTGCACGGCCAATTTTTCAGTTTTTTATTTGTTAAAAAAGTTTGAAATATCCAATAAATTTTGTTCCACTTCATGATTGTGTCCCACTTGTTGTTGATTCTTCACAAAAAATTACAGTTTTATATCTTTATGTTTGAAGCCTGAAATGTGGCAAAAGGTTGCAAAGTTCAAGGGGGCCGAATACTTTCGCAAGGCACTGTAATTCACTCCTGAGCTCCTGAGGCTGGTTAAACTTCCTGGGTTGACACAGGAAGTATGTCCTGTGCCGTGCCTTTTTGATAATGGCACTGATGTTGGTCATCCACTTCAAGTCCTGAGAGATTGTGGAGCCCAGGAACTTGTAGGACCCCATGACTGAAACAGTACTACTGAGTATAGTGAGTGGAGATAGGATGGGGGAGCTCCTCCTAAAATCCACTATCAGCCACCATTTTCAGCGTGTTCAGTTCCAGGTTGTTATGACCACACCACAGGTCGAGCTGTTTAACCTCCCGCCTGTAAACTGTCTCATTACCATCTTGGATGTGGTCGATGACCATTGTCTCGTTTGCAAGCTTCGGGATTTTTACAAAGGGGTCTCCTGAGGTGCAGTTGTTGGAATAGAGGGAGAACAACAGTGGGGAGAGCACACATCCCTGGGGGGCACCTGTGCTTATTGTCTGGATGCTGGATGTGGTTTTCCCCAGCCTCACCTGCTGCTTCCTGTCTGCCAGAAAGCTGGTAATCCACTGACAGGTGGGGGCAGGCACAGTGAGCTGGGTCAGTTTGGAGTGGAGGATGTCCGGAATGATGGTGTTGAACACTGAGCTGAAGTCCACAAATAGGATCCCAGCATAGGACCCAGATGAGTCAAGATGTTGCAGGATGTCATGCAGTGCCATATTGACTGCATCATCCACTGACCTATTTGCTCAGTACACAAACTGCAGGGTGTCTTAGATGGCCTGTTTTGACCACAGGCTTTGCAGCTTTAGGTTTCTGTCTATAATTGGGAATAAGGTGGATCCTGCAATGGTCCAAAAGCCCAAGGGCTGTATGGAGAACAGAGCAAAAGATGTCCTTAATTAATTCCTTCACGCTCTGTAGATCTGAAGTCCTACCAGCTGAACAGCCTCATCAGGTGTCAAGTCATTAAGCCATGTCTCCACAAAGCATAAAGCTGCAGAACATTAAAAGTCAGAGTTAGTCCAATTTATAACATGAAAAGTCAGAGTTAGTCCAATTTACGAGCAGCAGTTCAGCCATTTTGTTGGCTAGGGAACTGAGATTTGCTAGATGTATTGCTGGGAGTGATGTGCGGTATGCATGCCTTACCAGGGCACCAGCCCTCCTCTGCTTCCAGTGTCTCCTCCAAGTCCTGAAAACAGCTGCTGCTCCGCCAGCTAAAATTTCCAAACAGTCTCCACTATTGGTGAAAACTGGAGTAAAAAATGTCCAGACTGAGCTGTCAGATGTTCAGAAGCTTGTCCCTAGTGAAAGTAATCAGGGAAGAGTTGCAGAATACAGACAAAAACAGCAGCAACAACAACAAAAGCACATGGGGTCAAATGACTGAGGCAGCCCTGGTCGGTGCCATGACATCACCTCTGTGGTGGCTGCCATGAGGAGCAATAATTGTTTTAGTTTACTGCAAAGGCAGACTGATAATTTGAAACTTTTGTCAGTTTCAGACAGACAGCTGGGAACTAGCTGGGAACTGGCTGGGAACTGGCCAGCAGCTGAATAGCACCTAGATGGCTTTCAGCTAAGAGCAGCAATTTTGAGTATCTGGAATTGTACCTTAAAATGATGGTTCCATAAATGCCTGCAGTGCAACGGCTGTATGGAGTGTTACCATTGTTACCATGACGACAAAGGTTCTGTAAGCTGGGGAAGGTCTTATGGGTTTTATTGTAAAGTAGGGATAAGGGACAAATTCCTGTCTAATTGAGATGACTTTTGGTTTAGCCACTTACAGCATTTGTTTACCATTAGGCAAAGATTGTGTCCTGGTTTAATATATAAAAAGTTAACTAACTTCAGACACAATCTGTTTATTTACATATAACCAAAACCACAATCTTTCTCTAAGTGTTTTTGCTGCCTAAATCTAACCACAGATGGAACTATGGATGTGAACTCCAATCTGACCACCAATGTGTTAGTTGTTTCCTTTACATTTCTGCCATCCACCCTAACCCCCTTCTGTCAATCTGCTGCCATGCTTTAGTCTTTGAGGAAAAATGATAAAACATTGTCCCTGAATATGAATGTAGTCAGGTCAGCAATTATGTTGCCAACATTATGTAATTGTGAGTCATTTGCAACTCTATACCTTTCCCCCACCTAGTGTGATTGTGAATACTCTTGATTGTACGGGAAACATTGATACATTTTTGTATCAAAGTCTGTACCTTGGCACAAAGCTTCCACTGAACTGAATTTATTGAATAGTTACACAATTTTCTACCCTTTCTAAACAGCAGCATCAGAATGGAAATGGCCCATAAAAGAATAACAAGGAACTAATAATCATAAAAACACAACATTTGAAGTCAGAAAAAAACGAGAGGAAAGAAAGTGCTAAGCAGAAAAGGTAGACCTAAAAAGAGGAGGTTTGATGAGAACGGGACATACTATGCTCATGAAATTTTGTCCTAATGAAAAGTGCTCTATAAATTACATGTATTATTATTGTTGCTGTTTGTCAGAGAGGACAAGGAGCTTATGGAGTAGAGCTAGAACAGTGTAAAATCATGATTGAATAAAAAGTAATGGATAAAAATTGTGTGTTGCATAAAGTAGGCTGCACAGCATGTTACAAAATGCAGCACAGGAATGAAAATCTATTCACTTTAGCAAAACAAAAACTTTGTGGGTGTTTTCCTCTGTGTACTGCAATAATGTAGTTTATATTGTGCATTCATATTTACTCCTACATTTCTCACAACTTAAAATGAATTATGTAAAACTTAAAATACTACAAGGTAAAGTTAACAGGCAAGTATTCACAGCACACATAAAATATATCATTAAAGCACAGGACAGGCAACCCAATAAACTGTTTATCTTTGATTTTTATCATAAATTAAACTGACATTTTGTTCTATATTTGTTAAGCTTATTGTATTGACTGGATCATTGCAATTCTTTTCAGAAAGCTAACTGAAATTTCTTTCTCTTCCTCTTGCACTTTCTACTCATTTATTTAAATGGCATGAGAGAAACAATCCTGACATTTCAGTCATCATGCACATTTATCAAAACACAATGCATCTCTCTGTGATAATGAATGTTTTCATTGAACAAATAAACTGTGATGAAGCCACAAACAATGGCAACATATTGTAATTAGAGACAAAGACAAAGAAATGAAAAGGCAAGTTTCTGTCACTCTTCTGACATTCATTAGCTGCGTTTCCACTATAGGAACCTAAAGGGTGATACACCCCATGCTTTCCTTAACATCACTCACAGTAGCCTCACAGGTTGACACGGAACATCCTGCTTTTTTTGATAATTGTATTTTTCTGTCCCGGTGTAGAGGACAGAGGGGCTGTGCTCCTATCACACACATACACACACACACACACACACACACTTGGATATGCACAGAGGGTGCAGAGCATGTGAAGGATCACTCAATAGTGCAACAATCAGCCAGCAACAGAGACTGTATGAGCAGTTTATCATACAGCTGCTGAACAAGAAAAACACAAACTTGTAGAAATGTGACGTCTGCACCACTTTGCCTGCAGTCCACTCACTGAAGTCCTCGTTTTACCCAAACCAATGACTGATGTCCTCGTTTTACCTCTAAATTAGAAAGTGTATTTACAAACCATGCTTGTAATGCTAATGCTTGAGATATGAAGACCCTGACATTTAACCAATAATGAGCAACTGCTCTACACATTCCCACCTTCGCCCCTCAGAACTTGGTTTTAGGACTACCTACTGAGGGTTGCCAAAATGTAGCTTCTGGAAAGTACCTCTAAAGTGGGCGGAGGACAATGGAAACAAACATAGAACCTGTATTGTGTTACTTGGCTCAATATGCTTTTCATAATCTGTGGCAGCAGCAGGGCTGAAAAAAAGCCTGACCAGTAATTTTACTTGGTTCAAGCAAATCCATTGGATGGCCTACCTGCCAGTCAACTTACTTCCTACTTTTGCACACTCTGCCCGTGCACTCAGTGTGCAAGCCAAAAGTCTCCAACAAAGCCAAGCAGCTCACAGCAGCTTTTGGTCACAGATGGAAGACAACTAAAATGAACTCAGGTGCTGTACAAAGTAAAACCTGAATTAACATTGCTGTGACATTTGATTGATGGCGACAACTGAGAGAACAATAGGGGCTGAAAAGTGACACCATGGTGACTGTATTTCTGATGAAAAGGTAATTATCAGTTTTGTTTTTTGTTTTGGGGGGTCATCCAATTTCTTTTTAGTTGTCAGATATGGTGTTACCCGGCCAGATCTGTGGTCCCAACCGTAGTTGGGGATGTAGGACCCAGTCCTTGCTACCATGCTAACTCTACAGTTATACACGTCATAATAATAATATTAAACACCCTGTCTGCTGACAGTCATCAACTCTTCTCTCTAGTTATCCTTGACCAGATGTAGCCTGCAGAATCTCATATGCAGGCCTAAGCATTTAACAGTCTAACTAGACATCCTATCTCCACTAAACATTTCTAATACATAAAGTATCTATCCAATATCTATCTGACTAAAAATATCTAACAATTACCTCTCATTCATTTAGTTTAGTTCTGGCTCGTAGCCGGTGGGGAGAAGTGAAGAGGGAGGCCTGCTAACTTATTCTGTCTTGGTAACACAAACACCGCATGTGGCCTTGATGCCCAGTAAAACTGCATTACAATCCTATCTATACACGTAGACCTGACTACTGTTGGAATTTTCCCCACCTGGAGTCCTTTCCATATGGTGGTCTTCTCACTCTCATACTGCTCACACTGCATGCAACAGTGTCTGGCAACAACAGTACCTAAAGGGTTACATGCCTTAAAGAGGAAGGCCTGGCCTGTAACAACAGTCTGTTTGTGAATGAAAGCTGATGTTTGTACCTTCTTTGCCATAGCTTACTAGCTTTAGCTATAAAACAGAGCAGTAACATGTATGCCTGCCTGGTGTTAGATTTTACCCAAATTCTTTTATTAAAAGTGCGAGAAGTGAAGACAGGAGAAGACTGTATAAAATCAACAGGAAGTGTACTCAAAGTCTGGGCACAGGTGAAGCCATACAGCGCTAGGATCAGAGCGACAGAGCTCCCACAGGAAATCTGTTCTCTGAGCCCTGAGTTACGTGTTTTCATTGCATTTATCTCCTTGGGCTAGGCCCGCCCTGGACAGAGGTACGACATTTCACACTTCGTAATCCTATTGGCCATTTGGTGTGAGTAGGTCAACCCCTGTCTCTGCCTGCTTGCTGAAATGTGATCTAAACCAGGTGTGTGTGTGTGTGTGTGTGTGTGTGTTTCTCAGGTGGCAGCTTGATCTTGATCAATGAACACTGAACAATGGGTGGTCTGGGCTGCAGCCCCCCCTGTCTCTGCAAGACACCCCATGACAAAGCCACACTTGGAATATAAGCATGTCTAGGTGAAGGTGCAAAACAGGCCAACAGGTTATAAAAAGTAACTAAAGCTTATAAAGTAACTAGAGCCTATAAGAATCAAATCTTACACTGGACTTGTGGAAGATTCTTGGCTCATGCAAAAACAGTGTGCACAGATAGAAAATTTGGTTGACAGGCAGGTAGGCCATCCAATGGATTTGCCTGGGATGAGTAATATTATTGGTCTGCTGCCACAGATGACAGATTTTTTTGTTATTTATATTGTCAATGCATTTAATGTATTCATTGCCATCGGGATGAAAAGAGAATCTAACAAAAAATGCTTCTGAAAAAAATCACCAACCCTACCTTTAAGTATCACACGTTCAATGTAAAATAACTCCAAATATGTGCTGCTAACATCACTTGATTCAAACCTTTCTGAAGTGAAAGCTGACAGCAATCATCATGTTTTACCAAATGGTAATTGCCAAGTGGCTGTTCTGATGGTTATGTAAATCAGTTTATTGAACACTGATTAACAAAATTGCTAAACAAGTAGACCAGAGCTTATTTAATCATGGCCTCGATGAACACTGACACATCACATAAGCTTTATTTTTTGCCCATGTCCAATCTACAGATTTGGAGTGACAGAAATTCCCTTCAGGGCACAGTCTCATACCATTTTGGTGAAAAAGCTGTTACATTCAAAGACAACTGATGTACAAAACTTTGTTTTCCGCATGCAATGTCAAACACAATGAAGACTTTATTCAACCATGGTCCACCCACATAGGTGTTTTCACCTATTATGCCTGATATAGACCTCTTCTCAGGACTGTGTGGGTGCATGCAGACTGTTTGACATTCTTCCTCATGGTCTTTTGTTCTTTATCATTCTTATTAGAACATCTAGTGACATCCCTTAATTCTTTGCATAGCTCTCTCCAGCTTGAGCAGAGGTCTAATTAGCCACAATTGAAAACATATGTGTGGGTGTGCAGAGACTTCAAATAATGCGAAGTCTGTTCAGTCTCAATACACTCTAACACACGGGCATGATCATGTTCTTGATTTAATGTTTGCTTGTGTTGTATTTCATTATAGTACAAATTATAAACCACTGATTGCTTCATTTATTAACACTAGGACCGCCATGAAGCAATTTTGACCTCTCTTGCCTATTAAAATGCATGTAACTTTGACTTTGTTTCCCAGTCAGTGACTTTTCCTAAAAGTGTGTTACACATCATCTTATGCATTTTGGGGATTCTGGAATAAAAGAGAGAGGAAAAAAACAAAAGAAAAAAAAGTGGTTTTACCTAGAACCGCCAAGAGGTCATTTTGACCTCCATTACTCCTAATGCAAAAAACGGTAAATAGACTGCACTTGTATAGCCACATAAATTATATGTGCAGTCAGACACACAGCTGAAAACACTTTACAGTAATGCCTCACATTCCCCCATTCTTACACACACACACACACACACAAACACACACACATACTTTCCAAAAGGCATTGCTAGGCAACCAAGATACAAAGTGAGTATAGTGTAGTGATGAACCTGATGCGACCTTACCTAGGCAAGGGGAGAACCGTCACTACAGACAACTTTTTTACATCACTCCCCCCTTGTTCATAAACTCCTAGTAAGGAACACCAGCCTGGTAGGCACTGTGAACAAAAACAGGCGTTCACTCCCACTTTCTGTGCATCAGAAAGCACTGCTGCATGACAAACTGCGGATGGCCAGTTGCCGTCTTCTATAACATGTTGGACCTGGCTGGCGTCAATGTATACATTCTTTACCGGAGCTGCACAAAAACAAAACTTGCTAGGCGCGACTTCCTTCTGCAGTTGTGTAAGGAATTACGCAGCAACCACATGCAAATGAGTGTGTGTGGTCAGTGTACTGTCAAGGTCTTCAGTGTTTGTGCTGGTTGTGAGTAAGCTGTGTGGCAGAACTTGGAGCGGAATAGGCCTGTGGTTCCCAAACATTTTTGACCAAGGCTCTCTGTAAATATTTCTGAATTCATGTTCATTTCTCATGAAAGCAATGGACTGTTATTATTATAATGTTCAGTGTTTATGAGTAATGTTAATGTTTTTATCTGTTTGACCAATTTCTCATATTTTATTACATGTATTTTTCCACTAATAGTTTAACTGAAGTGAATTTAATTTTAAATTGCTAAAATAAAATAAAATTCTTTTATTCTGTAATAGACTTCTAATTTGCAAGTGGTGCAAGGTCAAAATGACCTCACAGCTGTTCTAGTGTTAACTTTAAAAAAAAAAAAAAAAACCTTTTATCTTCATCTGATTACTATTGTTATTGGGTGACTGTGGTTCAGTGGGTAGAGCAGTCGTCTCCCAGTTGGAGGTTCGAATCTCGGTGCCTGCAGTCCACATATCTAAGTGTCCTTGGACAAGACACTGAACTCCCCAGTTACCCTCGATGGTTAGAGCCATCGGCTGAGTTGGCGCTGCAGATGGTTGCCTCAGTTCTGTACCTGAAACAAATTTCTTGTGTGATTATTATCATTTTGTTGACTTTGGGGGAAACAAACAATTAAACCCATTAACTAGCACCACAATTAGTAGAAAGTCTCAAATCAAACTTTGCAAATGTTACCTGGTCATAACAGACTATGTACTTAGAACTATAGATCTGAGTAAAAGGCATGATACTGTATATAAGCCATAAAATATTGATACAAATATATACAGTATCTATACATTGTCAGGATCGGCGCGTGATGCTGCCGAATATGTTGTGGGTGAACTCAATTAAATGGCCAGACAAGCATACATAAAACAAAACCATCTCTTTAATAAAAGCACTAACGCTGAACAAAAAAACGAGACAAGACACGGTGTAACACAAAACGCACTTACAGGTCGGTACAACAGTCCAAGATCAGAGCCAGCAAACACATACATCAAAGGAATCCAAAATGCATTGTCCAAAGGGAAAGTCCGATAAATCATACACAGTACGCAGTCCGAAGTTAGAGGGTAAAGCAGAACAGAACTGTCACAGTACACGATCCGGGTCAAAAAACAGAAAATATCAAAACCAAAAAAATGCTGGACAGTCAGAGCTTGATTCTAGAACAATCTGGCAGTGTCCCGGTGGGAGGACGCTGCCTAAATAGGGGTGAAAACAGGTGCAAACCTTCAGGAGCAGGTGAAACTAATGTGAGTAATGACTAAAGTAAAAAGACAGAAACTGTGGTGAAACAAAAACAGGAAGTAATGTCGAAATAAAAGCACCACAGGAAGCACAAGGAACCGAATCATGACATACATACTCAGCAATCATACTACATCTATCATACCTCATAGCATCAGACAGCATATCATCCTCCCGTGCAATCATTGTACTTATGGATATAAGTATAGGTCATTAGAGTCAAAGCATTGAATACTTTTCTAATACCAAATAAATTTACATAGAAATGTTAACTGGTGTGTTGTAAGTGGATAGTTTATGGGGTAAGGACAAAATCTATGTGATGAAATGGTTAAATGTGGTTACGCTTTATAGTTTGCACCTGGTGTGCTTGTCACTTCACTGAGATATTAAAGTCAATGAAATTCTTCAAACAAGTATAAAGCCTGTCAAAATGGCCTGTGAGGGAGATGTACTTTCAAATACAAACAGCACACTGCTGGTGAAGGATTATAAACAAGCCTTGATATTTTATCATCATGAATTTAAGTAGCTCCTTTTTAATGCTTATTCTTTTTGTTTTTGAAAGGGATTGTGAGTGCGCGCGTGTGTCTGTGTGGGAGTGTGTCAGTAATTTTGGGGATTAGAATCCAATTTGTTCTTGCCCACAAGCCCACAGGCTGATGGGAAGGCCCTGTTGCAGAGCTAAGAACAATGATTGCACGAGAAGATGAAATGACATGCTGTCTGAACCTCCCACTGATGGTGTTCTAAAAACACCCTCTCTCTCTACCATTACGTCTACTTTCTAGGGATTTAGACGGAGAAAATAGATGAATTTCTTATTGCAGTTTCATATTAAGTGTTATTCAGTCTTTTTACTGTGTAGTGTTAATGATTAGGAGCCATGATAAACAGCAATCCAAGAAAATTAGTCAAGATTAGGATTGTGTGGTTTATGAAAGTGGTCAGTATTATGGGAGAGTTATTTGTATGAATGTGTCCGTATGATTGTGTGAGTGTTTTGAAGTGTCAGGATACTCTTGCACACACAGAAAATTGGAAATTTCATCTGATTTCCAGGAAACCTTTAATCTTCTATCTTCATCCCATCCCTCTCTTCATTGTCGCTCAGTTATTATTATCGTCCTTATCATCATCAAAACCACTGGCAAAATCCCTAGCAGCAACATTGTCATTACAATAAACTTCAGCATTATTCTAGTCACCACTGTGATCACTATCAGCACCATCATTATTCATCATTATCATAAGTGTAGTCATCCTCCTCCTCCTCCTCCTCCTCACTCATCCTCCTTCCTCTGTGCCGTTTGCTTTGCCACCTCCTCCTTTTCCATTTTTCCTTCCTTTCTCCCACCTTGCTCTCCTTCCCAGCTCACAAATCCCTTTATTAAATCAAATCTCTGAACCCTT
This sequence comes from Monopterus albus, assembly GCF_001952655.1. NCBI lineage: Eukaryota > Metazoa > Chordata > Actinopteri > Synbranchiformes > Synbranchidae > Monopterus > Monopterus albus. The sequence continues at coordinate 531,600 of NW_018127953.1, forward strand.
GGAAGCTGCAGTACAACCAAGGAGCAGTTAAACCCCCAAAGGCTGCATAAGCTCTGTCCATCCCCATTCACTGCCTGTCTGTTTGTTAATGTGTTTGTGTGTGTGTCTTAGCTGTAAAGAATCCATCAGAATTTCCCATAGCACCTAGCTACTACTTAGCCAGAGGGAGATGTTGTGTGCATTTTTACTTGTGTGAGGTTATAAGCGGGGGCCTATAACAGATTAAGGCTGCATGGTGCAGCAGTTACAGAAATGGGAGATGCACAATCCTGCAACAGTAAGATGCCAAATGCCTAGCGGCCAGTCTGAGTGGTGTGTGTGCGAGAGAATATCCTGTCAAGTGTGTAAACATAATGGTTTTAAGGTGCTCCATTTCACATGTTGCCCCTGTTCCTCTTTATCCTTCCATCTGCACTTTTTATAGATGGCTCTTCCCTGTTTGTTTTTAACTTTGTCTCTGCTTTATCCCTTGGCTCTTATTTTCTTCCCCTCCACCTTCCTTTTCTTCCTTCCTTCCTTTGCTTTTTATTTATATTTATTCCTTAATTTTCTTTTCATCTTTTACTTTCCTTCAGCTCTCTGGCCCTTGGGTATTGGTGGGGGTGTCTTATTACTCTTTCATAGACACTAGCGCATCCAGCAGCAGCCACACATACACACGCTGTCCTGAAGCCTGAAGGTTGGTTGTCTTGGGTTGAGACTAATGATGAAATTACTCAGGCTGCTGTTCTAAACAATAGTCTTCACTCACACTTATCTGATACAATGGCAAAGAAATGGGAAGCTGTCTGGGGTGTTGCAGTAGGTGGTCAGGGGTGTGAAGGAAGAGAGATGGGACACAAACATGTTACTTCTAACTGTGGGGCATCTCAAAGAGTGGGATGTATAGTATGCTGTAAGTAGTTTAGATAACATCATTAATGAAACTAAGGGGGAAGAGTGTGGGAGAAGGGGTTTAGTAGCAATTTTGGGGTTTATTTAACGCCTTCAAGAACTCTGTCCAGTGTTTTTGCTTTTATTTGTATGTATTTATTGATTTTAATTGAGGCAATTGGTTGTTGTTGGTGGAGGAAGTTAACCTTTTTGTTGAGATGTGGTCTGTGAGGAGATGTAGCCAGTGGGGATTATATAGTGTTTTCCTGGTCTTTCAATGGATGAAGATGGTTTTCTTGGCTATATTTAATGCACTGAGTATGGGTCTGGTGTTTCAGGTTCCTAAGTTGTTTGCTCAGAGGTCCCCAGTCAAGCAGAGAGACAGAGACACGGGAATGCTGCAGCCCATGCAGCAGTAGTGACAGAGATTTTGTGCCAGAATTGTTGGATGGGAGGACCAAGCCAGACCACATGGTAGTAGTCGTCTGGTGTCCCTAGAGTACAGTTCAGTGTGAGTATGTGTTAGAATCATTTGTCTGTTTTAAATATCCTCTGTTGGGTGTTAAGGGCCCTATGGTTAACCTTAAACTAAATTAAATTACCACTGTTAGTCACTAAAGAAGTAGTCTTGGATATTTCTTTATTGGATAGTGCAAAAGTCAGCTCCAGGAGAGACTGCCAGATCTTTTTCCCATTTTACTGTAGGGAGGTAAATATTTTGAAATAGTTCTTTTAGGAGTTATAGTGGTGATTTTGTTAATTATTGGCAATGGATCTAGATTGTTAAGTGGTGGTTTTAAGTAGCATTAACTTTGGATTTAATAACAGACTTCAGTTGCAAGTACTAAACATATTGTTTCTGCCAATGCCAAACATAGATCAGGTCTAAAACTCTACTGTTCTGAAACATATGGTAAAACTGTAATACCCATTTGAGGTAAAGTTCAGTGGTCTTGTATTTATTGGAACATCTTGATTATGCCATGCTGGGTTATATTTACATGGTGCTGATGTAATCTGATTTTCCACCAAGCTCTAGAGTTGCATAGATCACTGATTTTCTGAAAGCATGCCATATTTTATGGTAGAATCGCAAAAAGGAAAGCCTGGTATGGAGATTTTCTTGCATATTTTCCATTATATTTTTATCCATTAGTGATTTTGTTTGCTAGGGTGAATCAGTTTAGCTATATTGTAGTTAATTAG